>NW_027186372.1:2388351-2410728 GCF_028583685.1 Petaurus breviceps papuanus
TGCTTTGACCATAGCAGAGAGAGTTAATGCTAGAAGGTCAAGCTGACTTCACATTATAGAAGGACCTGGTGCCAGGTTGAGAAGTGGAACTTTGTTTGGGGGAAAGTTTAGAGAAGCAGATTATTTGGGTTCCTGAGCAAAGCAGGGGCCTGAATAGGGCAGCGCAGAATGACTAGACAGACATGTTATACATGGGGCCGTGTCAAGGCTGTGGGTAGGTGCTGGCAAGGCAAATTGCCCGCGAGGGTGAGTTATGCTCTGGGTCTCTCTGCCAAGATCCTCCACTGCCGTAGATGACACACAGTCAGTCAACTTCCTCTCCATGGAGAGCACGTGGACGTGGCCACCAGCATGTTCCCTGAGCACCTAGAGTGGATCAAAGCCACCAGAGAGACCTAGGGAACACTCTAGGAATGCATGAGGAAGCCCCAGCTTTCACTGAAATGAATCAGACAGAGGCCATTCAAAGCCCTTCCTGAGCTGAAAGCTTCCCCCCACCGCTTCCCCTCCTTCATCCTTCTCTGCCCTCCCGTGCCCTTGCTTCCCTGAAGGCTTGGGGCTGGTGGTGCTCCCTGGAACCAGTTTAAGCAGGAAGGGAACCCTGGCCTAGGAACCATATTAATTTCCTTCCTCTGTCTTCTCTGGAATGTGTAAACAATAACTGTGGAGCCTGGAGACAGGAGACGGGAAATGTCCCATTTTGTGATTGGGCCAGAGCTGGGACGAGATCCTTACACATCTTTAGCATTCTGCCTCTCGGGAATCCATAGCAACTACCTCCATGAAATCAAGGTTATCTCAGAAAACATATTAGAGCTGGAAGGGGACTTTAAACAAAATAGAAGCAAAACAAAGTAAGAATGTCAGGGATGGGAGGAACCACAGATTGGAGAATATCAGTAGAAGAGACCTTAGAGTATCAGAGAAGAGAATCAATTAATCCTAAGTACTTATTAAGTGCCGAGTTCTGTGCTAGGGTACAAACCTAGAAAAGAAACGGTCCCTGCCCCCAAGAACCTCACATTCTAAATGGGGGGGGCAACATCTACACGGATGCCAGCCTGTGCCAAAGGCAGCATTGCGTAGTGAGCAGAGAGCCTTGGAGACAGGTAGACCTGGATTCAAGTCCTTTCTCTGACACATCTTGGCTGAGTGACCCTGGGCAAATCACTTAACCTCTCAGTGCTCCAAACATTTCTCTAAGATTATAAATTGCTAAGAAGGTGTTAACCTACATTGGTAGAGGGAGTTTCCAGATATGTGAGCTTGTTATACTCATTAAATCACTCACGACTCTAGGCCCTCTCTGTCTCAGAAGACGTACAGAACAGGAAGAAGGTAACCTTGGTAGAGAAGACACTGTAGCTGAGGGGGCTAGAAAAGGTCTCCTGCAGAAGATGTCTTAAAGGGAACCAGGGGTTCCAGGAGGCAGAGGGGGGGAGGGAGGACATTCTAGACATCAGGACAACCAGTGAAAAAGGAAGGAGACGGGAAAAGTGGTCCTATGTGTGAGGAATGGCAAAAAGGTCTATTTGACTGAACTTTAGAATTTGTGAGGGAGAATCATAGGTAATAAGGCCATAATTATGGCAGGATGGGATCAGGTTGTGAAGAATTTTAAATGACAAATGAATAGTTTATGTTGGATCCTGAATGTAATAGGGAGCCATGGCAGTCTACTGAATAGAAGTCTGACGTGGTTGGATCTTCACTTTGGGAAAAGATCTTTGACAGTTTTAAGTATGGATGGAGTAGGGAGAAACTTAAGGTAGGTCGACCATGTTGGAAATTACTGAAGTCATTAAGGTTGTTGTTCAGCTATCTCTCAGGTTTGTCCAACTCTCATGATGCCTTTGGGGCTTTCTTGGCAAAGATATTAGAGTGGCTTACCATTTCTTTATCCAGCGCATTTTATAGATGAGGAGCCAAGACAAACAAGGTTAAGTGACTTGCCCAGGGTCACACAACTAGTGTCTGAGGCCAGATTTGAACTCAGGCATATAGGTCATAGGCATTCAGGTTATAGCACATAATCTGGTTGAAGAACTTAGAATGACAGAATATAGAAGACAGAACATTATGTTTGGGAAGAACCTTAGAAAATAGAGACCTTTACTAGGTTTCCAAAATGTTAGCATTCCCCTGACCCCTGTGACTATGCATTTATTATGTAGATAGATGTGTAGCTTATATTTATTTTTCCTTCTCTGTATCCATCCCTCCTTCCCTAGAATGTAAACTTCTTGAAAGCAGGGATTACTTCGTTTTTGCATTTGCATCTTTAATGCCTACATACTAGGCACTCAATAAATGCTTATTGATCAATAAGTTAATAGAGTATTAGAATATAGGCCCTGTGGGCTGGAAAGAACTTCAGGATGATATTTGCTACCTGGATGATTCTATAACGTGAATACTCCCTCCAAATCTGCAGATCACAATTTTTCCCTATCACTCATCCAGTGTGACTCTTGTCTACCTCCTTATAAAACCTCTGCTGGAGGTCCACCCAACATCCTGGGGCCTCCTTCTAGATTTCTCAAAAGCAGGGGTGGGGAACCTACAACCTCAAAGCCACATGTAGCCCTCTAGGTCCTCAAGTGCAGCCCTAAATTTCAAGTGCAAACCCAAACTTCATAGACAAATCCTCTTAATGAAAGGATTTGTTCTATACAACTTGAAATCAGTCAAAAGGTGTCACCCAAGGACCTAGCAGGCCACATGTGACCTTGAGGCTACAGGTCCTCCCTGAGACAGATACTAGTAGACTGCTCAGACTGTCCACTAGTTATTATTACTTACTATCATGCCAATAATGATAATAGCAAGGATAGTGAATACCATATCTATACCACTTTAAGCTGAACAAAGTGATTTTCTCACAAAAACCCCACGAAGTGTTAGCACAAGCATCATTCTCCTTATTTTATGGATAAGGAAATGGATAGATAAATGAAAACAGAATGTGGAAATGGAAAGGACCCTTGTGGTCATCTCCTCCAGGCCCAGTCTCTCCTTGGCAGCAGATGAAGCCAAAACAACCCATTCTAGCATTGTGGGAAGTTTAGGAATAGACAGGTGATCTGATACCAGAGAGAGTGGAGGGGTAGGGAAGACATTAGGTCAGATGATTTCCTAAAGGTTCTTCCAGCTCTAACATGTATGATTCTGTGTCTTTCCTTCCTCCCTAGCCAAATTATTTCTTTCAACAATCATTTCTGACTATGTGCCAGGCCCTCCACTGGGCTGCCACAGGGGACAAAGAGATACCTAAGACCTTGCTTCCGCACTCCAGAAAGGGGTGCAAACTTAGCAGCTGGGGCTCCTGGACCTGCAGTTGGATCCTGAGGAGACTCTAGTTTTCTCCCTTCCACTTTCTAGCTTCTGCTGTCTCTGAGTAAATCACCTCAGCTGCTAAAGGTCACAGGGAATCAACTGGACAGAGGAAAATGATGATTTCTATAATCTTGTCCTGTATTTAGACAGGAGTCATTATTAAATTTCATCCTCAAATCAAGCTCTGCTGAGGCAGACTCAAAAATGTAAGGATGTGTGAGCCTATACATTCCACCATCCCTACTCCCACAGAGGCAGCATGGTCTACCATGAAGAGGGTTAAACTTGAAGTGAGAACTAGGGGTAAAGTCTGGTTCTTGCCTTCTTATCACAGTGGGTCTCAATCTGAGGTCTGGAAACCATGGATAGATTCAGGAGGTCCATGAACTTGGGTGAGACAAAACAAAACAAAACAAATCTTTATTTCCACTAATCTGTAACTAAATGTAAATTTCAGCATTTCCTTCTTATGAATGTAGGTAACAAAGCACAGAAGGATTAGGATTCATTCAACCGCCAAAGGGGTCTATGACATAAAAAGGTTAAGGAGTGCTGTCTCATCATCTAACTGACCTTGGCCAAGTCACTAATCTCTGAGCCTTTCCAGATGACTTTGGAGGAGAGCTTTGCACAGCTCTGCCTCTGAATCCGATTCACTTGCAAGTCACGACATCACCCTCCTGATGTCACTGGTCCTCTTTAAAAGTGAAGGACGAACCACAGTCTCTGAACTTTTATTTTGCCATCTGTGAAATGGAGATGATATTATTTGTCCTGCTCACCTGAATTACGTTTTTATGAGGAAAGTACTTTACAAACCTTCAAATTCTCCATAAGTGTGAATCATTAGGGCTAGGGTTTCCTTGTATCCTGCACATTTGTGTGTACACCATATCCCCAGTTAGAATGTAAGTTCTATGAGGGCCGGGTCTGAGTCTTGCCCTAGGCAAGCCTAAGGTTTATCTTCTAAGGCTCCTTCATCTTTTTCTATTCTTTTTTCCTCAGAGTCAAAACAAGAAAACCTAAAATCAGGAACTAAAATTGGGTGTAACTAGTCAGACATACCGATCATAACAAAACCACATCTACCAGGAAATTGAGTTGACTGTCCAACAAGCTATATCTGACTGTTGGTGAATTATGAAACAACCTCATATAGAAATTTGAGCTCATTTGTTTCGCTTTTGAAAGTTGGCTTGTTTGACATTCATTTATTTAATGCTGGGCAGTGAAAAGAAACCTGGTTGGACAGTCAGCTGACCTGGGTATCAGTCTTGCCACTGACACTGGATTTCTTTGTAAACCTGAGGAAGTAAGAAGAGGGTGTGGATTTTAGAATGCAGAGTGTTTTTTTTTTATGTAAACACATTAGCATTTTAGGCCTGAAGTTGACTGACAACATTGTAGCTATAATATCAAGGGGAAAACCGTGACCATTATTTGTGATTTAAACATTTCAGATAATCAGGGGTGAGGAACCTGTGGCCTTCCAGGTCCTCAAGTGTGGCCCTTTGACTGACTCTAAACTTCACAAAACAAATTCCCTTAATAAAAGGATTTGTTTTGTAAAACTTAAGCCTCAGTCAAAAGGCCACACCTGAGGACCTAGAAGGCCTCATATGAGGCCACAGGTTCCCCACCCCTGAATCAGACCTTTGTAGTTTATTTATAAATAGCTTTCTTGACTTCAGTGAAATGTCCCCACTTTTCCTTCTCTGCACAGGTCTATGCTTCCTAAACATGACTTTTTTCAAGGCACTGGTTCCTGAACTTTCTCACCTGATGTCCTGGGACCATCTGGCAGCATGTAACAATGGAAAAAGCACTAGTTCTTGGGTCAGAGGAATTGGGCCCAAATCCTACAGCTAATTGATGTCGATTACCTCTGTGACCCTGGGCAAGGCACTTAACCAGTCTGGTATTCAGTTCCCAAACTGATAATGAGCAGAACTAGACACTTCTGAGGTCCCTTCTCATGCTAGCTCCAAGATCTTTTGTGCTTTGATTTTTCCTCTGTAAAATGAAGATAATAGTCCCTCCCAGGGTTGCAGTGAGTGTCAAATGACTGAATGTATGCTATTGGTCTGAATATAGCTTGTTTTTCTCCACTAAATCTTTTCACCTCTCAGGCTCAGTTTCTTTCTATGTTATCAAGTAACAATCAGTAGGGAAGCTGGGTGGTACAGGAGCCAGGAAGACTCCTTTTCCTGAGTCCAAATCTGGCCTCAAACACTGGGTGACCCTGGGTCAATCACTTAACCCTGCTTGCCTCAGTTTCCTCATCTATAAAATAAGCTAGAGAGGGAAATGGCAAACAGCTCCAGTATCTTTGCCAAGAAAATCCCAGATGGGGTCACAAAGAGTTGGGCACAACTGACAAACATAAGTCTCTGTCTGTGTATCAGGTCATAGGGTAGGCAGTGAGGACACAAAGACACACTAACCAATTTGCCAACAGTACCTGTAGGTAAGGAACTTACATTCTATTGAGAGAAACAACATGTACATAGATCAGTAATTTTTTGTTTAAAAAGGGTAATTTTGGAAGGCACCAGAAGCTGGGGTGTGGCGGTGAGGTATGGGGGGGGAGGGCTCAGCTAAATGAGGCTCAGGCCATGGACTGAATGGTCCTGACTGGCATCTAGGACTGTATCTTAATTTGCTAGCCTTTTCTATCACTTTTCATCCTCGTTTACCTTGAACTCCAGTCAAATTGGACTCCTTCCTCCCTTTCAGTCTACCAGGGGTAGGGAACCTATGGCCTCGAGTCACATGTGGCCCTTTAGGTCCCCAAGTGCAGCCCTTTGACTTAATCCAAACTCTGGATTCGGTGAAAGGGCTGCCCTTGAGGACCTAGAGGGCCCCATGTGGCCTGGAGGCTGCATTGCCCACCTCTACTCTACATCAATCTTCTCCCCTTCCTTCACGCATCTCTACTTGTCTTTCAAGGCTCAGCTCGGGTGCTACTTTCTTCATGAAGTTTCCCCCTGATCAGCCTAGGTAGAAGAGATCTCTCCCTGTCTGATTACTTACACCCTGTTGTTCCTTCCTCTCTTATGGACCTTTCTCATATTCTGTTTTATAGTCACATAAGAATTCTAGCTCCCCTTTAAGAATGGTATCAATCATTAGGTATTTATTAAGCACCTAGTGCTAAGGATTTGAAAACAGAATGAAACAGTCATTGCTCCCAAGGAGCCGTACTCTATAGGAAGAGAGAGCCCGTGGAAAGAATTCTGGATTAGGATCCAGAAGTCCTTGGTTCAAGTCCTGCCTTTGACATTCTGTGACCAGAGTGGAGTCAGATAACCTCTCTGAGCCTTGATTTCCTCATCTATAAAATGAAAGGGTTGGCCTAGAGAGTTCCTAAGTTCCATTCTGCCTCTAAGTTTATGAACCTGTGTGTCTATAAGTATTTCTATGATAAAGATATAATAAATCCAGGCAGTTAGGTGGTGAAATGGATATAATGTTGGGTCTGGAGTCAGGTAGACATAAATTCAAATCTTGATTCAGATACTTAATAGCTATGTGACCTTGAGTAAGTCACTTAACCTCTGTTTGCCTCAGTTTCCTTAATTTTAAAATGGGGATAATAATAGCACCTATATCCCAGGGTTGGTAGGAAGATCAAATAAGATAATATTTGTACAGCACTTAGCACAGTACCTGGAACACAGTGAGTGTCATATAAATGCTAACTAGTAGTAGTAGTATTATCAAATACAAGGTAATTTTTTGAGAGGATATACTAACAGTGAAGAGGCAGTTAGGTGGCTCAGTGAATAGCACTGGGCCTGGAGTCAGGAAGACCTGAGTTCAAATCCACCCTCAGACACTTACTAGCTTGTGGCCCTGGACAAGTCATTTTACTCTGTTTGCCTCAATCCATTGAAGGAGGAAATGGCAAACTGCTCTAGTTTCTTTGCCAAGAAAACCCCACGGCCAGTATTAGCATGCTGTGGTTCGTGGGGTCACAAAGAGTTGGATATAACTTAAATGACCGACCAATACTATGGTAGAAGATCAAAAATACCTCTTGGAGGGACCCTAAGAGGATGAAGTGAAGAGAGAGTTCATTCCAGGCAGGATAGACAGCCTTTGCAAAGGCTCATAGGTAGGAGTATTGTATTTAACAAACAACAAGAAGTCCAGTTTTCTGGCTAGAGAGGTTCAGTGGAGTCAGGCCATAAAGGACTTTAAATGAAAAACAGGGAAGGTCGTACTTGATACAAGAGTCGATAAAGACTGGTGTTAATTGTGCAAGTGTGATAGGGTCAGAAGAGCGCTTTAGGAAAATCACTATGTCGACCATTCGGAGCATGGATTGGAGAGAGGAGATACCAGAGGCAGGATTACTATTAGAATGCTATGACACTAGTCTAGGTAAGAGGTGACAAGGGTAGTGGCTATCTGAATAGAGAGAAGGCACTGGTTTGAAAGGTCTTGAGATAGAATTGAGATGACTTGACAATTGATTGCATGTAAAGTAAGGGAGAATGAGGAGTTGAGGGTAGCTCCAAGGATGTGAATCTGAGTTCCTAGGATTGTGATACCCTTGAGAGAAATAGGGAAGTTTGGAAGAGGAGTGGGGGGTTTTTTTTTGGGGGGGGGAGGGGGAAATATAATGCCTTCTGACATTTAGAATTACCCTTCAGGGTAGAGGCCATGTCCCTTCCAGCTCTGACATTCTGTGTCCTCTCTTTTAAGGGCTTTGAGAGGTAACATACTATGTGTTCTAAGGATCTTTCCTACTCTAATGTTCTATGAGGTGATGATTCTAAATAAAAATCTCTTTCATTTACTTCTGGTTCTTCCAAAAATGCCCTCAGGGCCAAATGAAACGGAATCACAGGATCCAGGTCTTCTGAGTTTTCCCAAAGAGGCTTCCCTCTCAGGTATCTGACGTGAGCATCCGTAGCTTTCCTGTTAATACCCTAACAACCACTGCCACCGGTCAAGAAATCTAGCTTCAGTCCATCTCTCTTGCCAGTGACTGACAACCATGTAGCGGACACTTCATTTCTGTTAGCCTCGATGGCCTCGATACACAGCTCTGCAAGGAATGAAGGCAGGGGTTATTCTCACATTTCATAGGAGGGAACCGAGACTTGGAGAAGAGGCAAAGTCACTGTCCTAAGGTCATACAAGTTGTCCTCTGTTCACATCCTTCTCTGGGACAGAAGCTCAAGTCTCCTAACTCCAAGTCCAGGAATCTTTCCGCCAAAATGCCTTGCTTGGTCTTTCTTCCTATTAAAAAATAACAGTAGCGAACACTCAAGCCTGACTGATGCTTGGAGAGAAACACAGGTCATAGGGAGCACACAAGTGATTCTGCTGGGTCTCTAAACTTCAGGATTATCTGGGACAAATAGGAACATGTTTCACTCAGTGAATCATCTTTGGGAGTTAATCCCACAGTAGCCCCACCTCATTATTTGGAAAAAAAAAAAAAAGAGGAGAGGCGAGAGTAAAATGCCACTAATCATCAGCGGGTTTTGATAACCGTGGCAAGCTGCCCTCAGTGGAGGGTGACTCCTCCCAGGTGGTTCATGTTGGCCCCAGGGCCCTCACCGTGATGGTCATAAAGCATGCTGGCTTATGGTGGGACCTGCACCTCACTGTTCATCTTCCCCCAAATTTCGGGTCTCCCCACTGTTCTCCCGCCACTCTAACTGTTCCTTTCACGCAGTAAGGGAGGCGAAGATGGGGGAGAGAAATGGAAAGAACGTTTTGGCAGCAGAGTCATGCAGGAATTACAAAAGGATGCATCAGGATCCAGGAAAGGGTGTGTCTCAGTGAGTATGACCCTGGCTTCCCCTGGCTCAGAGAGGCCACACCTGGGCTTCCAGGCTCTATTGTACAGAATCACTGAACGTCATGTCTGGAAGGTACCTCAGAACAGAGAGTGTTAGTTTTAGAAGGGAATTTCTAACCTAGAGTGTCAGAGCCAGAAGGGCCCTCAAAACATGAAATATTAAAACCAGACTTTGAGGTTACTTAGTCAAAACTCATTTTACAGAAGAGGAAACTGAGGACCATAGAGGAGAAGTAACATGTTAGGACTGATAGTAGTTTATTCTTTTCTTGAAGATGTCCAGGAAGGAAACTTCCTTGGATATATTATTATTATTTAAACTATTTTCATACATTGTTCTCCATACTTACAAGATTTTCCTCAGAAAAACTTTTCCACAAACACAAAATTTCAGCACAGTTTTCTTAACCAAGACAAATATACTTATTTTGTGTTTTGTGTAGTCTTTTTTCCCCTTTTCTCATAATAGTATTTATATAAAGCTTTAATGTTTACAAAACATTTTACAAATATTATCTCATTTTATACTCACTACAATCCTGAAAGGTTGGTACTAGCATTTTCCCACTTTACAGATGAGGAAACAGATCCAGAGAGGTTAAGGGACTTGCCCGGGGTCACATAGTAAGTGTCTAAGATGGAATTTGAACTCAGGTCTTTCTGATTGGAGACCATGTGTTCTAATGACTGTACCACCTGACTGCCTCACATTTGCCTCTCATTTCTCACTGATCTCATCCTTAGCACATTGTATCCCCTATGTCTATTTGTTTGCTGACTTTTTGGTCTAATTAAGCATGATGAGTGCAGTTGTCCAATCTTCTGAATCATGAATCCCTAGTCTTCTTGTCCATTTTTTTTTTTTTTGCTTTTTGGAGGGGGGAAGGCAGGGCAATTGGGGTTAAGTGACTTGCCCAAGGTCACATGTCTAGTAAGTGTTAAGTGTCTGAGGTCGGATTTGAACTCAGATCCTCCTAACTCCATGGCCAGTGCTGTATTCACTGTGCCACCTAGCTGTCCCCTTGTTCATTTCTTTAAAAAAAAAGTCTCTGCAAAATGTTCCTTTTGGTCTTAGCTGGCCAACCCTTTCATTCCCATGTCCTTTGCCAAGTGATTCCAAAATTCTTTTTGGCTTGCTCACTCTGAGATCAGGTGCTTCTGTATTTCCTCCCCTTAGCCCTATTTTCAGCAGGTCTTATCTCTCCTGACTCTGAACTTTTTAAATACTAGGTGTTTTTTAAGTCCCCATCTTTTAATTCTCCAATTTCTACCATATTGGTTTCTTAGAATCCCAGAATTTGACAAATGGAAATATAGAATTTAAGATATAGTACATAGAATTTAGGAGCTGGAAAGACCCTTAGTCCAAATAGAATGGAGTGTGTGTGTGTGTGTGTGTGTGTGTGTGTGTGTGTGTGTGGAGAGACAGAGAAAGAGAGAGAGAAAATATAGAATCTGATAACTGGAAAGGGTCATAGAACATAGAATGTTAGAATGCAAGATGCTGCTTGTCCTTCATTCTCAGTAAGAACCCGATGACATCACAAAGGCAATGTCTTGACTTGGCAGTGAATTGGATTTAAGTGAGGCAGAGCAGGGCAAAGTCATCAGCCTCACTGTCTCCTCCAGAGTCATCCGAGTCCAGTGGCAAGACAAGAGTCAAAATGACTGGAGATGGCCCAAGATGCAGTGGGAGACCTTGGTCTTGCAAAATTAAGGACTGTCTCTGGTATCAGTTTGTTTGAGGTCAGGTCCATTTAAAGACTAAAGGGTTAGATAAGAACTGAGATAAAAGATGGCCCGATTTATCATCACAACAGTATCAGTTTGAGAGGGGAATATCCTTTGAGTTTATGGCCAGAACAATAAACTGCTATTTGCATTCACAGTGTAGTATGTAAGAATCCCAGAGGCTCATTGGATAGAGCACTGCACCTGGAGTCAGGAAGACCAGGAAGGACCTCAGACACTTACTAGCTTTGTGACCCCTGGCAAATCACTTAACCTCTATTTGCCTTAATCTGTTGGGGAAGGAAATGGCCAACCACTCCAGTATCCTTGCTAAGAAAATCCAATGGACCATAGGGTCCATGAAATCACAAAGAGTCTGACATGACTGAACAATAAACAGTATTAAGAATCCCAGAGCTAAAAGGGCCTTAAGGAGCTTAGAACATATAATTTTCAGATCAGTCAATCAACAAGCATTTCTAAATATCTACTATGTGCCAGGCATTGTTCTAGGGGCTGGGTCTAAATATACAAAGACTAAAATGACATCTAAACCCAAGACTGTCAGAGCTGTCAGGGAGCTCAAACTATCTATAAAATCAGGGCATTGGACTCTGACATCTGCTAAGAGCATTAAGGCATATTTCTAGCCCCATTACTATTCTTTGGGCTTTATCAGAAGTCTGCCTCAGAAAGAGGACATAGCTCGTTGGAATCTACCCTAAGCAATGGATGAACAGAAACAGAGGCCCTAGAAACAGCTTAGTGAGCTCAAGTCTGTTCTTTCATAGCAGTTTCCAAATATCCTCCCTTGATCACTTTCTTTTTCATTTGCTAGGCCCTTTTCAAATTCTTTTCTCTTCTGAAATTCACCCTCCACTTTTACTTCTTCAGTAATAAACCACACTTCATATGTGTATAAACTTTTACCTACATGAATCCATGAGACCCTCAAAACAAGCCCTGAGAGCCTGGAGACAGCCCATGTTATTACTACCATTTTTTTTCAATGACTTGCCCTAGGTCACAGAATGAGTCAGCCCCAGAGCTGAGACTTCAACACAGATCTCCTGCCTCCCAGCAAAGTTTCTTTCCATTGTGCCAGTCTTATTTGTGTTGGGTCCTCGAGTATTCCCCCTCCTCAGAGGTTTGTAGTTTATTGAGACCTGAGCTTCTGCACTCATTCAAGCCCTTATCACTTCTTGGTTGAACTAGAGGATTCTCCTCTAATTTGACTGATTTCCTCCTTCCTTTGAGTAGCTGAGACAAAGCCATTGCTCTGTGAGAAGCTAATCCTGTCTCTTTGTTCCAGCACTACCTTCTCCTTCAGGAAGTGCACTTGGCCTACTTGGCTCCAGAAGGAAGACCCAGGACTAGTGGGTGGTAATTACACAAAGGCACTTTGGGGCTCAATACATATAAGGAAGAACTTTCTAACCAGTTCTGTCCAATAAGGGAACAGGATATTTTAGGAGGCAGTGCATTCCCTGTCCATGGAGGTCTTAAAAGAGCCTGAATGACCACAAGTCAGGGATATTATTGAAGGGAGATCTGCTCAACCGCAGATTAGATTAGATGTCCTCAGATCCCTTCCTTAGTTACAATCTGACTCCAAGACCCTTTGATTCATCACATTTCCTTCAGACTAGACTTCTTATTTCGCACATATGTCCAAACCCTTTCTAATGTACTTTATTGGCTACCTCAGTCTCCTGAATTAAAAACCTTCCATTGCCCACAGTATAAAACCCAAACTCTGAAGATGCTCTGCTGTTCAAAGCCCTCTATAGTTGGGCCTTAGCTTTTACCTCCTACTTCTCTAGGTTAGTTTAATCCTTCCTTCCCAAACACGGCCTGCTCACTCTTCCCTCTTCACCTTTGCTCTCTCTAGCTAGACTGTTCTGACCCCACCCTTCATCCTGTGCTGAGCCTACTGAAGCTCAGGCCTCACCTTTCCCAGTAGGTCCTCCCTGATCACTCCAAAAATATCTATCTTTTTGACTCCTCTGGTGTTTAGTGCTTCTAACTTTAAGACTCACTTGTAAATTGCCTTGTATTTATAATTTAACTTTTTCAAATGTCTCCCAGTTCTTCCACTCTTATACTACCATGCTGATGATACCTTCTCTGCCACTATTATATTCTGATATCTCCTGGGGTCACAAGTTCTAGTAAGTCATATGGCTGAAAAAAGCTTTGAAGATAACCCCGGTGATGGGTAGTATGTCTGTTATCTGAGGTGCAATTAACGAAATGTAGAAGTATTTATCATGAAAGCGTTCACCAACAGGGTAGGATTTTTTTTTTTTTTTGCCATAGCAATTCAATAGGTACTCATGCTAAACATCTCATTTTATGATAGCAAAAAACTGGAAACTAAGGAGGAGGTGTGCATCAAATGAGAAATGACTGAGAAAATTATGGCATAAGAATCAATGTTTTGAATAAGAATCGACTGTTTTGCCATCAGAAATGATGAAAGGGAAGGTCTTAGAGAAAGCTATGAAGATTTGTATGGACTGAAATAGAGGAAAGTGAGCAAAGTCAGTAGAATAATTCATACAGTAATATCGACATGATGAAAATGAGCAATTTTGGAAGGTGAGAATTCTGCTAATGCAATGATCGGCCATGATAACAGAGGACTGATGATGAAGAATGCTCCATCTCCTGACAGAGAGGCACCGAATGAAATGTATATTTGGGGGCATGGTCGATATGAGAATATTTTTTGCTTGATTACAATTATTTGTTATAGGGGTTATTTTTCTTTTTCCCATAGAGGAAGAAAGATAAATAAATTGTTGATAATTATAAAAAGCCTAAAATTTAATTAAGAGGGAAAACAGAATATGAAAGCACAGGGAGGCTGTCAGAGGGAGGCCCGACACCCACAGAATCAGGGGTCCTTTAAAGTTTGCACTCTGCCTACCAACTAGAATATAACATGTCCAGACCAGGAACTGAGCACTAAGTCTGCTTGCATTACCCCACTGTACCTAGCTTAGTGATCTGATTATAGCAATTGCTCAATAATTTTGAATGAATGAAAAAAACCAGCTGGCAGGTGATATCATCTCTGCATTGACCGCACCCCCTCCTCTTCCCTATGTTTGTTTCGGGTAGCAGAAAGGTTACTAGACTTACAGTAAGTGACTTTGGGTTTGAGTCCTGGCTCTGCCACTTCTTAGCATTGTCACCCGGAGCAAATCAGTGTACCTCTCTAACCCTCAGTTTGCCCCTCTGTAAAGTGGAGCTAATAACAATAATACCTCCCTCATGAGGTTGTTGGGAAGATCCAAATGAGATTCTGGATTTAAAGTAATTGTGATTAGCTACTGATGTGTTAATTATTAATATTATCATAGGCAAACCACCTTGTAGCTGAGTTTTCTTGTCTGGGGAGTGAGGGATTTGGGCTAAATGCTCTCAAAAATCCCTTCTGTCTCAGAGTTCTGTGATTCAAAATGTCTCTTTCTCAGCATGCTATTCACTCACTTAATCAAAGAGGCAATGACCACCCTTAGTGGCCCCACACTGGATGGCATCATCACAGTTAGTCACAGTTAAGAGGGTCCTCCTTCTGGGCAGCCCAATCTCTCCTGCTCCTCATTCAGCTCATTTCCTCTCATTCAGTCTTCTTCAGGTGTGGGGAACTTATTAATATCCTCATAAAAACCCAGATCCAGGCAGGAAATTAAATCCACCGGGTTCAAGCTGTTTCTCCAAAAGCCAACCTGGTTGCCATGAAGCGTCCTTCGGTCTCCTAGGGGATTTTACACATAGTATTGTTTGATGATTCAGTCTGCAACGTTTCATTGGTGAGGAGAGCAAGCCAACTGGTCTATAATCCTCAGTGCTCTCCTGTCTTTTCTAAAGCAAGACAGGCTAATTCCCTCTATCCAATCATTTTACCAGGAATCCTAAGCACAAACTGTTCAGATGTTATCAGAAAGGAATACTTTACATGAAGGTGATTTCCACAGTTAATAACAATTTAGAATGATGAAGGGGTCTATATGTTATTTTATTTTGAAACCTAGTTTTTGAGGTACCTCCCAGTACCAATACTCTATTTTATGTTCTAAGATAGTTTCCTATCACCAGTTTTCTCTGTAGCTCAGTCCTAATACCACTTTCTTCATGAGGCCTTTCCTTTTCCCTCACCTGGCAGTTGGTAGAAATCTGTCCTCTCACTTTTCTCATATTTTTTCTTTCTATGTTTTGTCTGTACTTCTTTGTGTACATGTTGACTCCAATGAAATGCAAGCTCTTTGAGTGAAGGGTCTCTTTTACGTTTGTCTTGGTATGATTAGTAGCTAGCACTGTGTCTGAGACAGAGTAGGTCTTAATAACTATTTGTAGATTGACTAAGGACCTTTCTGTCTCCGAATATCTGACTCCATTAAGAGAAGGGGACATAAAGAACAGTAGAGGCTGGTGAAATCTTCCCCTAGGCCTAGTGAGAGTATGTCTATTTGGCAAAGCCAACACTCAGCCAAGAGCCATAAATAATTCTCAGTTAAGTCACTTTCTTTTCTTAAGCTAATGCTCCTATTGTGATCCCCCAAATGTTTAATCTTAATGTTCAATGTCTTAAGTAACTTGCATGCTATTCTGCCAAACAAATGTATTTTGAGCTTAAAAGGTTCCCTTAAAATTGGTTCTCTTTGGTTCGGAGGTTAAACAATAGCTTATTTATTATAGATCTTCAAAGACAGGAAGGAAGTTGTCTTTCCGCAAGTTAAACAGTGTGCTTGTATTCATTCATTCATTCACTCATTGAATAAACATTTGTTAAGCCCCTACTAAATGAAAGACTATAACACAGAGGAAATAGCACTAGATTTGAAGTAGAAAGATCTGAGTTCCAGTCCTGATTTTGCTACTAACTACTTTTGAAACCTTGGACAAATCACTTCCCCTCTGTCAGCCTCGATATTCTCTTCTGTAATCAATCGATAATTTGTTAAATGGGTTACTAGGAGCCAGGCACTATGAGTTATGGTTCGGATACAAAAATGAAAATCAGATAGCCACAGCCCTCAAGGAGCTTAGAATCTACCAGGAAGACAATATGTATGTACACACACACGCACACACACACACACACACACATGCACACACACACACACACACGCGCGCGCGCGCGCGCGAATACAAAGTATGTAAAAGGAGAGGGCTTCTAGACTAGAGGATCTCTCAAGTCCCTTTCCAGCTGTACCTACTATGGCCATATAAGGGCTAGGTCCCATGCTCCCTGATGAGAGACCCCAGGATCATAGATACAGAGTTGGAAAGGACCTCAGAAGCTATCTAGTCTAAGTCCAGCATTTTAGAGGGGAGGAACTGAAGCCCAGGAACGTTAGGTGATTTGTCTAAGACCACACAGGTGATTAGTGTTGAAGGCAGAATTTGAACCCAGGACTCCAGAGGCAATGCACTTTCCACTGTGTATGATTTGTACTTTCAACAAACTCTTAATCTAGGACGAGTCTTCATAGAGATCACCACAACCAAATATCATTAAGTCACATGCAGATAGTTTTTTGTTGTTTTTTGGAGAGCAATTGGGGTTAAGTGACTTGCCCAAGGTCACATGGCTAGTTTTTTTGTGTTGTGTCTGAGGCCAAATTTGAACTCAGGTCCTCCTGACTCCAGGGCCGGTGCTCCATTCACTTCGCCACCTAGCCACCCTCAGATAGTTATTCATTCATTCATTCATTTATTTATTTATCTATTCATTGATTGATTTATTCATTTATTGATTTATTGGAAGTATCAAGGAAACCTTCCTAGAGATAATACCTGAGCTGGGGCTGATAAGATTAACAGGATGTCAGTAAGTAAAGGCTTAGGTTATGCCGCGTATATTCCAGATATTGAGAAAGATGAATTAAGGAGGTGTTGTTGAGTTGTTTTTTCAGTTGTATCTGACTCTTCTTGGCAATTATAGTGTTTCCCATTTCCTTCTCTAGCTCATTTTATAGATAAGGAAACTTCCCAGAGTCACACAGCTAGTAAGTGTCTGAGGTCACATTTGAACTCAGGAAGATAAGTTTTCCTGACTCTAGGCACAGCATTCTATCCACTATGCCACCTAGCTGCCCTGAATGAGTGCATGGAGGTGGAAAAAAATGTGGGACTATTTGAGAAGGAGAATGTATCCATTTACCTGGAGCTAGTATATGAGTGGGATTCATGAGTGGAAAGGCAGGCTGAGGTTATTCTGAAGAAGTTCTTGAATACCAGGTGAAGAAGTATGAACTTTATCATGTTGGGAATGAGGAACCGTGGAAGGTTTCTGAGCAGGAAAGCTAAATGATTATCTAGCAGGATGTGCAGGATACGTTAGCCAAGAAGAGAATCACGGATTTAGACAGAAGGAACCTCAGCAGTGATCTAGCCCAAGCCATCCATGAAAGGAATCCCTACTATAACATACTTGAGTAATGCTTGTCCAGACTTTGCTTGAAGACCTCCGAGGAAGGGGAAGCCACCCCTCTCAAAGTAGCCCATTACATTTTTGGACAGTTGTTAGCAGGTTCTTTTCCTCCCTTGACATCAAGTTTAAACTGATCTCTTTAGAACTTCCACCTGGTTCTGGCTGTGCCCTCTGGGGTCACACACAACAGGTCTAATTCCTCCCCCACATGCCAGCCCTTCAAATACTTGCAGACATCTATCCAGTTCCATCTATGACCCCAGTTTATGCAAGAAGTCTTTCCCAGTCTCCCTTTTGTATTACCTTTCACCTACCCTGTATATATTTGTCCATATATAATCGTTGCTGCCTCCATTAGAATGTGACCTCCTTGAGAATTAACTGGACAGCTTTTGCGTTTCTTTCAGGGGTGGGGAACCTGTGGCCTTGAGGCCACACGTGGCCTTCTAGATCCTTAAGTGTGGCCTTTCGACTGAATCCAAATTTTACAGAATAAATCCCCTCTAAAATTTGGATTCAGTCAAAAAGTTGCACTTAAGAATCTCGAAGGCCATATGTGGCCTCAAGGCCACGGCTTCCCCACCCCCGTTTTATATCCTCTGTGGCTGCCACAATGTCAGCCACAAAGTAAGTGGTTAATTAATCCTTGACTGACTGGTATGACATGATCTGTCACATGATTTGTTCTTGATGAAGTCGTCCTGGCTCTTTGTAATCACCCCTTTCCTTTCTAGATGTTCACCAATCCTATTCTTAATGACCTGCTCTCAGATTCTCCCAGGAATCATTCAAGTTCACTGGCCTATGGTTTGGAAACTGTTCCTTTTTCCCCAACCATTTGCCTTTCTCTAACCTTGTGGCACATCGCCTATTTTCATGATTTTTCACCTATCGCTGGCAGTGACTCAGCAATCATATCTGCTAATTATTTCAGTACCTTAGGATACAGTTCATCAGGGCAAGCTGACTTGAATTTATCCAGGGCAGTCAGGTACTTTCTTACTATCTCTTTCCTTATCTGGAGTATCAATTCCCTGTGAGTCTTTTGGGTGTTTTTCCCCTGTTATTTGAAATGTGAAGGTCATTCTTCTTTGCAAAGAAACAGAAACAGAATCAAGTGGTTCTACCTTCTCCTAATTGTCAGCTATCACTCCATGGCCATCCTATCACTTATCCCATCCCCCATGTCATCCTATTATAGCTAAAAATAGGTAGCACGAACTACAACCTCTTTTGTTGTCCATAGCTTCCTTTGCCAGAGTCAACTCATTCTGAACTTTAGCCTTCCTGACACTACTGACCTTTACCCAGATGCCCTCTGTCACGTTTTCCCCGATACTTCCTGCATTGACTCACATAAATATACCTTCTTAGTGTACACCCTTACTAACCTGCCCTCCCCTCCCCTCCCCACCACACACTTTAGTGACTCTCTTCCTTTTGAATAAATTACATTCATCCAGAACTGTGGTCCAGTTATGGATTTCATTCAAGACTCAGTGATATACCTGATATCTATTTTACCCCATTGAATTAGGCCCCATGGTTTTTATTGTTTATTATTTCAAGTTTACATTTAGACATTCGAAGTCATGGGCTTTATTACTGAGTCTTTTCCTGAATATTACTTTCTCTGAATTTCTGGGTGCCTCAGTTTCTCTTCTTCCTTCTTTTTGACTTCTCTCTATGTAGTATCTAATTTAAGGGAAGATGATAATAAATAATAATAATAGTTAGCATTTATGTAGCACTCTGAGGTTTGCAAGGTACTTAAAATATTAGCTCATTTTATACTCACAACAATTCTAGAAGGCTGGTACTGTTATTATCCCCTTTTTACAAACGAGGCAATTGAATCACACAGAGGTCAAGGTACTTGCCCAGGTTCACACAACTAAGTCTTAGACTGGATTTGAACACAGGTCTCCCTGATTTCAGGCCTCTAACAACTGTGCCACTTAGTTGCCTCTGTATACATAAGCAGTTGTTTCTCTACCCCGATCCTTTTTATTTTAAAGCTCTTTTGATTAGATTTGCTGGACACCTGGTTGGATTTGCAAGGGTGAAGTTAGTGAGTCTGATTAGTAAGCTGCTGCAGTAAGCCAGAGAGAAAATAATGAGAGACTGAACTTCATTTTTTTAAGGAAACAGTGTTACAAAACAAACATTATTAATTCCTTCAGTTCATCATGTTCCAGTCCAATGTGGAAATACAAGAATGTGGTATGCATATTGTGGAAACTTTGGACAAATTTTATATATCATGGGATTTTGAGACAATCAAGTGCGTGCATTTCCCGAAGTGTACAGTTGAGGAAACTGAGGCCCAGGGAGTAGCAATGACTTGTTGAAGATCACAGGGCTGGAAGGGAGCCAAGCTCAAACCCAGGTCTTCTGCCTCCAAATCCAATCCTATTTCATCTACAACATGCACACAACACTAAGTTCTCGATAAATAGCTATTGCATCAATTCATACAATTTCTTGATTTATAACAGCTGTGTAAACAGGCGGTGCTGCCTGCCAATAATGCTGTGTTTCTCAACTCTGCTCTTAGAAGACAGACAGAATAGAGTGTGGTCCAGTGGATGGAGTTCTGAATTTGGAGTCAGTGGACCTGGTTCAAACCACTGCCACTTAGAATCATTCAAACAACATTTATTAAAGGCTTATTAACTGCAAGGCTGTGCTAACTGCTGGGGCTACAAAGACAAAAGTGAAACTCAAGGAGTCTACAACCTAGAGGAGGGAATAATGTCTAAACACACACACAGATATTATATCTACACACATAATGAATAGAAGGAGGGAACTAGCCATTGGGAGACTTCCCTGTGCAAATCTGGACAAATCACTTAAACTCTTTAGGTCTCAGTTTCCTCATCTGCAAAATGGGGGGTTGGAGAAGATTCCCTCCCAGCTCCAAATCCACGATCTACTTACAATTCTGCTTCCTTCTCTTCTCCTCCCCTCCCTCTGGGAGGCAGTGTGGTACAATGGAAAGAGCCTTGGATTTGTAGCCAGATTATCTGGGTTTGAATTTCAGCTCAGCTACTTACTACCCATTTGCTTGTGCCTCAGTCTCCTCATTTGTAAAATAAAGGACTTAAATTAGGTGCCCACTATAGGCTATTCATGTGAACGTTAGTGTGTGTCGGTGAAGACTGCCTGGCTAATTTGCACTGTATAAAACACTCACATGCACCATCTACTAAATTGATTTTGCTAAATACCCTAAGAAAGTTTTTTTGCTATACACATACACTTAAGGCAGATAATAAGACCATTAGGGACAGTAGATAGGCATTAGATCTTAATTTCATTGGTATAGGGAGCACCCCAGATGAGATCTCCTCTCCAAATGCAGGTGGGCACGGTTTTAGCAATTTCTAGTCTAAGTTGCCTGGAACACTGAGATCTTAAGTGACTTGCCCAGGGTCATGTAACCAGTATGTTATCAATGGCAGGACTTGAACCCAGGTCTTCCTAGGTCAAATCTCTGCTATACCACTCTGCCCTTAATTAACTCCAAAGTCTTTGGAAAGTATCTACTGTAGCTAAGCAGGGACCTTAATGTTACACATTTGGAGAGAGGCAGGATTGTGTGTGATACCAGACTCTGTTTTGGGAAGCATGAATTCAAATTCTAGATCTACCACAGCTTAGCTGTTGTCCAGACCTTCTCTCTTCTTCAGTTTCCTAGTTTCCTCATCTGGAAAATGGGCATAATATTTACAATCTCTTGCTCTCAGAACTTATAACTGCTGCTTCTGCTGTCATCCCTATACTGTAAGGATCAAGGAAAATAATGGATACAGGGTGATTCGTAATCATCAAGTGTAGAATAAGTGAAAACTGTTTTTATATAGCTACCAATGTTAGGTAGTGAGAAGAGTCTGGGATCTGAAATCAGGAGACCTAAGTTCAAATCCTGACTGATATTAACTAGTTATGTGACTTTTGGCAAGTCACTTAAATTTTTTCAGCCTCACTTGCCCCATTTAGGAAAAAAAAGTGGGGGAGGAATAATACTTACCTTAAAGGATTGTTATGAGAATTTGATAAAGAATAAGGTAATTTGTAAAGCACCAGACACCAGCTACTGTTACTGAGTACCTTTATTTTTTTTCAAATCCTGGCCCTGACATTTACTATCGTGTGACCTTAGGCTGCTTAAACCTCACTGGGGCCTCAGTTGAGGGAGTTGAGTTTGATAGATGCCCTTTAAGGTTCCTTCTAGCACTGAACCTATAATCCTGTGTGTGACCAAGTGATTTCATTGGTATAGGGAACTCCCAAATGGGGGAACTCCCTCTGCAAAATCAAGTGGGCACCCTCTGACCTCTGTAAGCTTTTACATTTGTTCCACGTGACTATGTGCAGATGTACAGAGTAGACCATCATGCTAATGCAAGTGTGTGTGGAAATCAGGGAGTGAGAGCACAATAAGTCTGATACTTAACCTTGAAACCTGAACGATTCTCACTTGAAAATGAAATCAGACTAGAAAAACAATGTCCTTTGCATTAAAAGTAAGCAAGATGTTTCCCTGGGTCCCCAGTTCCACTTTCAACTCTCCAAAAGAGAAATAGAAGAAAAAGAAAATAAACCCAACTCTCTGGGACTCAGTGGAGTGAGCCTTGGATTTGGAATAAGAGGAGAGGGTTTCAGATTCTGTCTGTTATGAACTGCCTGAGACTTAGTAATGTGTCACTTCTTCATTAAGGGTAGTGGATTCCTCATCTGTAAAATGAAAGGAAGATCTAGAATCTCATCTATCTCTAAGTGTGTGAGCCTGAACATGAAAAAAGAAATGCAGCATTACATGCCCAACCAACGTCCACGGAAATTAGGATAAATGATATTTGTCCTGCTAAAAAGGGACTTCTCTGTCATTAAACCATGAAAACCCACCTGCAAGAAGCCTTTCCCTGTCCCTCTCTGAGACTACCTACCTTTCCGATCTTATCTGATCAGATACCTTTATTTTTTTGGTTTTTTGGAACCTTGTATATATCTTGTACATACGCTGCTGCTTGTGTGTTAT
>NW_027186372.1:2410828-2434613 GCF_028583685.1 Petaurus breviceps papuanus
ACCGAGCTTAATTAAATGTTTGTTGACTGACTGACTACGCTTTCAGACTTCAGTTTTTAAACTCATTCAAAAGAAGCATGCTTGTGCCTGTAGGAGGTAGGCTCTGCGTCTGTGTGTATCACTCACTGCTTGTGGTCTCTGTGCGCAACTGTGTCTTTGTCCCAATGTTTACAACTTTGTTTCTCCGTGCCCGCACCCGTGGGTCTGTGTGTGTCTCTGGTTACATAGTTAGGGTTGCCCGGTGTTCTTGCGTCTTTGTGTGCGCCCCTATGCCTGCCTCTTTCACGGTCTCTCGATGGGCACCCACGTCTTTCTCGCTATGCCTGCGCTTCTGGATGTGGCTGTTTCTCTGTCTCCTTGCCTGTGCGTCTCTCCTGGGGTCGGCTTCCTCCCAGCGGGACGTCCAGTCTGCCTGAGGCTCCCTCGCGAACCCGGAGCCCAACGCTTTCGCATGCTGCGCGCCCTGGATAAGGTGCGGCTCCAGGGGCGGGCCGGGGCTCCCAGCAGCAGGAGAGTGGGGGTGGTGGGAGGGGCGGGGTCTCCCTCACACCATTGGCTGAAAGTGACCCATCGTCATCGGACGGAGGCGGGTCGGGGGACAGCCGAAGTTCGGAAGTCCCGAGCGCATAGCGGGCTCGGAGCGCTGGCCGTGTGCGCTTTCGCTCGGAGCAGCTGCCGCGGTACGTGAGCTCAGAGCTGCAGACCCAGGGCGCGCCCTGCTCCGCTTCTCCCCTCCGTTGCTAGCAGTCCTGTGCACCTTACGGAGACCGAATGACGGGACTCTCAGGGAGCTGAGCCGCTGCCAAGAAGAGACTGGCAGGCGGGCACACTCTCAGTCCAGGCTTGCGGACCTCCGGGGACGGCCCCGCCCCTGGGGGGACACCTTGAGGGGCCATGTCTGCCAACCTGAGCCGCAGCTTTCTGAACAGCACCGCTGAGAAGAGTGAGGCGTGGGTAGTGGGCTTGGGCATTGTCATGTCCACTGTTGTCCTGGCCACCGTCTTTGGCAACGCGCTGGTCATCACAGCAATCGCCAGGTTCCAGCGTTTGCAGACGGTCACGAACTACTTCATCACATCACTGGCTTGTGCTGACCTGGTTATGGGGCTGGCCGTGGTGCCTTTTGGGGCCTGTCACATCCTCATGGAGATGTGGGCCTTTGGGAACTTTTGGTGTGAATTTTGGACCTCGATTGATGTTCTGTGCGTCACAGCCAGCATCGAGACCCTCTGTGTTATTGCTGTGGACCGCTACTTCGCCATCACAGCGCCCTTTCGGTACCAGAGTCTGCTCACCAAGGGCAAGGCCAGGGTGGTCATCCTAGTGGTCTGGGTGGTGTCGGCCCTCACCTCCTTCCTGCCCATTCAGATGCACTGGTACCGGGCCAGCCACCAGGAAGCCCTCCTGTGTTATGAGGAGGAGACCTGCTGTGACTTCTTCACGAACCAGGCTTATGCCATCGCCTCCTCTATCGTGTCCTTCTACGTGCCTCTGGTGATCATGGTGTTTGTGTACTCCCGCGTCTTCCAGGTGGCCAAGAAGCAACTTCAGAAGATAGACAAAGCGGAGGGCCGCTTTCACGTCCAGAACAGCAGCCAGATGGAGCAGAACGGAAGGACAAGTCATCGAAGGTCTTCCAAATTCTGTTTGAAGGAGCATAAAGCTCTTAAGACCTTGGGCATCATCATGGGGACCTTCACCCTCTGTTGGCTGCCTTTCTTCATTGTCAACATTGTCCACGTGATCCAGGACAACATTGTCCCTAAATATGTGTACATTTTTCTGAACTGGGTGGGCTATGCCAACTCAGCCTTTAACCCGCTGATCTACTGCCGCAGCCCCGACTTCAGATATGCCTTTCAGGAGCTCCTCTGTTTCAGGAGGTCAGCCCTGAAGCTCTATGGCAATGGCCACTCCAGCAACAGCAATGGCAGGAGCGAGCCAAACGAGGAACATGGGAGCTATCCCACCGAGCAGAAGGAGATCGAGCTGCTGTATGGAGACCTCCCAGGCACTGAGGGCTTTTTGAACTGTGCAGGTACTGTGCCTAACGCTAGCGCCGACTTAGAGAGCCAGGATCAGACTCTGGATGATACTCCCTTGTGACTCTCTCTGCTTGGCAAAAACCCTCAGCAAAGCAAGCAAGGTGGGGAAAAGAAAGAAACCATTTTTGAAAGAACCACCACACACACAAAAAAAACCCCCAAACAATCCAACAAACACAACTCATCACAAACCCCCAAACACTAAGCCTTCTCTTTAACTGTGAGCTAGAAGAGAGATGGGCAAGAGGGTGGAGAACAGTCTTGGGCTATTTATTGTTTTTAAGTTATCAGGAAACAAAACGGCTGGCCCACCGGCTCCAGGGATTCCTCGTTTCTGTAACAGCTGGGTTCTACCTGGAATGGAGTTGGGAAGTGTATATCCTACCTCGGGGGTCTTGAGGACCTGGGTTGAGTTGGCTGGCTTTCTCATAGATCTACCTCATTTGTCAAGTATTAGGGTTAGCATACTTCTACCTTGGGACATCTTTCTGGAGGAGCAGGGCTTCCCCCTGGCCTTGGGGACGCTCCACCTGGACCTGGCTTCAATGTGGATTGGTCTCTTCTTATTTGCTCCAATGGGCTGTTGAAGGCAGGGACACAGAAGGGGCAGCTTCTGCTGTTTGAATGAGAAAAGTCTAAAGTTTACAGTAAATAAATTGTTTTGCTGTGACATCATTGCACCTGTTTGTCCAAACCCCTCAGCGGAACATTCTTGTTGGAAACCACAGGTAACTGTTTGTAATAGCTGTCTGGTGACTTAATGGAGAATTAATAGTAATAAGACTTCACACTTCTGTGGTGTTTGCTGGTTTTACCTACTGCGATTCCCCACAGCTTTGTGAGGTATGCAGGGGAAATATCATATCCATTGTATTGAGGAGCTCAAGGTTCAGGAGGTGAAGGTAGGGACTTACCTACAGTCATATGACTACAAAGTGTCAATGGGGACTTAAACCCAGGCTTTCTGCTCTAAGAGCTCATCTACTTTTTTTTTCATACCACACTTCCTGGAATTACATTTACACATAGTTTAAGTCTGTCGGCATCAAGTATTATAATAAACACATCTCAAATAATCCTTCCACCCTAAGTCAAGCTCCTCTGATTTGCTTAAGTATGTTGCTCATTAGTGTACCTATTTAGGTATTATTAATGTGTAAATATATTTAATGATTATCATATAATAAAATTATTATTTATTATTAATGGGAAATTGTCAATTTCCCATTAATTCTTTATTCCAAAATTATTCATGGGAAGATGGTGGTAGGAAAGAGAGACAAAAAGTCTAGCTGGGTTCAAGTGCCCACTGACATTTATTACCCACGTGACCCTAGCAAAGTCACTTCTCCACCTTACACTCTGTTTCCTCATCTGTAAAAAGAGGAGTCTGGATTAGTTGGCCTCTGATGTACCTGGCAGCTTTAGAATTAGCATCCTGTGATCAAGTAAAAAATCCAGTTCAATTCAATAATAATGAAATGTATAGCTCCCATTTACATAGTACTTCAAAATTACAGAGTTCTTTACAGACATGTTGCCTCATTGGATTCCCTACCATGTTTTCATGTGGACAGTAGCACATCCCCATTTGCCTAATGAAAAAAACTGAGGCCCAGAGAGGGGAAGTAACTTCTTCAAGAGTCTCACAGTTAGTAAAGCCTTTGGAGCTGAGATTCAGACTGAACACTCAGTACTAAATGCAGTCCTCTTCCTGTTGCACCACAAACTGCCTCCTGTTAGATTTTCTGTGTGCTGTTTACATCAGAAAGACTGACTCATGGACTTAAGGTGATGGACAGCCATCTCCCTGCCTGCTGTTTGTGGCAGCCTCCCAAATTTATACCCTCACTCTGCCTTTCCTTGGGCATCTCTGAACCTCTTAAGACTGGATGGATAGAAAAGAAAGAGGATTCAACTGCTTTTTATGAAAATGCTGCCTCTCTCCTCCCTGCCCCCCACTATGACAGCCTCTCTCTTTCCCACCAGAATGCAGAGGACCAGGAGTTAGTTGGTGGCCAGGCGGGCAGAATGAGTTCAGTTGGAAGCCTGGTGAATGGTTCTCTAGATTTACCTTCCCTTCACCCACTCCTCAACTAGCTAACTTTGTGGCCTGAAGCAGGTCCCAAATCACTAAGTCCTCTCTTTGGTTTCTTTGAAGAGGAGAGGGAAGAGTAGTGAGAGGGGAGGGGATGAGAACAAGCTTTAGTCAGATGGTCTCTAAAGTTCCTTCCAGCCCTACTTGAACATTAGAGATTTGAAGCTTAGAGCTGGACAAGACTCAAATGATCACAGGCCATCTAATTTTTTTAAGGTCTCATAGGGTCATAAAATTTAAAGCAGGAAGGGACCTAGTCCAAACTTCTCATTTTACAGATGACTTTAGAAAGACTCAGAGAGGTTGTGATTTGTCCAGGGTCACACAGTTGGTGAAGAGTAGAACTGAATGGGATTCAAACCCAAGTCTTTAGAATCTAGTGCTTACTCCCCAGCATCTTTCTGCTCAAGGTCATGAAGGTGATGAGTAGCAGAATTAGGGTTTGAATTTGATTTGTGTCTTCTTACTGATAGGGAATCTGCTGCCCAGAGATGGAACCTGACTTGCCCAGATGTCATATAGTGAGTCAACAAGCATTTGTTAAACACTTGCAATGTGTTGACCACTGTCCTAAGTGCAGAGGATGGATGCAAAAAAAGCAAGTAAAAAAATAAAAAAACAAAAAACCCAAAACGACAACAACAAACTCCAACAACAACAACAAAAAAAAGCCCAACCAAACCAAAACCAGTTCATGCCCCTGAACCTGGCAATACCAGAACCCAGGTCTGGTGAGCTTCCCCGTCCCTCTCCTCCCCACCCCACCAAAGCTGGATGCTTTATCCACTGCCCCATCCTTATTTCAGTGGTGCCACAATAGAAGGTGGCCAGGTGGCACCGGAGCTGCTGGGAGGACGCTGGTTCAGACAGGTTTATGAGTACTGAGAGGGTCGGTGAACAGACACTGCTGTTTTATGGAATGACTCTAATGTCCTTAAAAGCCACTTATATGACAATCGAAAAAGTAAACACATTCTTTTACCCCCTTTCCTCTCTATTCCTTTTCTATTTTTATATCAGGTATCTGGGTGCTAGCTGGGCTTCTCCCCCCATGACTGGAGAGGGCTTAGTCTGAACAGAGTTCAGTAATCTTTAATTTGTTCCTCAGCTGAATAGCTGCTTCCGGCTTCCAAAAAGTGGTTCCCTTCTCTCCATCTGTCAGCATAACTCCCTTATAGCCTTAACCTTACCAATGGTGAGCATTCACTTATGATCATAGAGTGTTAGAAGGGACTGTAGAACACGGACCAGTGAAATCTTAGAACTGCTCAGGACCTTAGAGCATAGGGTTTTGGATGGAGGCCATTGCACATAAAAATGTATTCAATTCAGGGGGCGTGGATGCTTTTCATCCAGGCAAATTGCAAACTTTCTGTGCTCTCAGGGATGGTTTTCATGAGTTTCTATGGCCAAAAATTGTCATCACCTGGTTCTGTGCCTCCTTCCATTTAACCAGACTAGTTCTCAGAAAAGAGAGAATTAGCCCATCTTGAGGTCCGTATGCAATTGTTCTAACTTGACAAGATTGTCAGAACTTGTGGTCTGCTGGCATAGCCTTTGGAAACCCAGAGTCACATCCATACCATCACATGGTACTGTTGGAGTACTAATGTATGTGTGTGTGTGTTTGTGTGTGTTGTGTAAAGACAAAGACCACAATGGATCATAGAGAGTTAGAAGGTTCATTAGCTCTGCACCCTCATTTTATAGTTGATGTGGCTGAGTCCCAGAGAAGGCAAATGACTTGCTCCATGCTGCCTCCTTCACTTGATCACCTTGTTGACCATAGGCATCTCTCTGGGGTTCAGTCACCTCTTTTGTAAAATAAAGGGTTTGGATTAGGTGGTGACTCCTGGGGCAGCTAGGTGGCGCAGTGTATAGAGTGCTGGGCTTGATGTGAAGAAGACTCATCTTCCTGAGTTCAAATTGAATTTCAGATACTAGCTGTGTGACCCTAGGTAAGTCACTTTACCCTGTTTGCTTCAGTTTCCTCAATCTATAAAATGAGCTGAAGAAGGAAATGGCAAACCACTCCAGTATCTTTGCCAAGAAAACCCCAAATGGGGTCACGAGGAGTCAGACACAACTGAATCAGTCCTCCCAGCTCTAAATCTATGATCCAAAGAGCACAGAACTTATGAGTGCCAGAGCCAGGACTAGAACCCAGGCCTTCTGACTTTCAGTATTGTACTTGTTCCCAGATACCACACAGACCTTCCTGTGGTTGCCAGGGTGAAGGGGTTTGGGAGTGTGCATTGTGATCTCAGTCAAACGCTGAATGGCTTGATGGTTTTAGTGCACTGTGTAATAGTAGTCTGTGTGTGGGACCATTGGCCTTCTCCTTGTATAGAGTTTTTAAATCTGTTAGGACTTTGATACCTGTTATCTCGTTTGATTTGTCTCCCCCCCGCCCCATGGCCCTTCATAGCTTCCCCAGCTCCTCTCAGCCTTCCAACAGAGAATCAAAGAATTTTAAATTTGGAAATGACATTAAAGACCATCTAGAATCCTACAATTTGGAGTGAGGGAGGGACCTTAGAGATCATTTTTTATTAATCATTATAAATCGTTAATTTATTAAGCCCTACTATGTGCTAGATATTATGCTGGGTATTGATGGGGTTATAACCCTTGTCCCCAAAGAGCTTACATTGTATTGGGGGAGATCTATATACATATAGATAAATTTTGACATATGTATGTGTATGTATGTATATATATATATATATATAATATTCTGTGACCCTATACAAACAAACTACATGTATATGTACATGTATGCTTATGTATGCAAACACATTTCTATAACAGATAGGTATGTGTGTGCATGCCTGTGCGTGTAATGTGATACGCAGATACAGAACAGAAAGCACTAACAGCTGGGGGTGGGGGTGGGGATTGGAAAGGCCTCATGAAGAAGGTGGCACTTGAACTGAAGGACATGAGGGATTTTAAGAGGCAGAGATGAGGACATAGTGCATTCCAGACATGGGGAATACAAAAGTACAAAGGTGGGAGGTGGAGTATTGTATCTGAGGAATAGCAAGACCAGTTTGACTGGACCCTGCACGATGGGAAAGGGAGTAATGCCTCATGAGAAGAGAAAATAGATTGGATCCAGTTTATGAATGGTTTTAAAAGCTAAAGGTAAATAGTAAACTCCAAAGGTGGAATTTATAGATTTTTCTTGGGGGGGTGGGAACAGTTAATCTAGCCTAATATCCTCATTTTTATTTTATTTTTTAAGCAATCGGGGTTAAGTAACTTGCTCAAGGTCACACGGCCAGTTATTTCTGGGTGTGGCGCTGAGTGTCTGAGCCCGGGATTCAATCTCCAGGTCATCCCGACACTGGGGCCGGTGCTCTTACTCACTGAGCCACCTGGCCACCCCTAAGGAATTAGGGGTAAGTAACTTGCTCAAGGTTACACGGTCAGGTGTTTCTGGGTGTGGTGCTGAGTGTCTGAGCCCGGGATTCGATCTCCAGGTCATCCCAACACTGGAGCTGGTGCTCTCACTTGCTGAGCCACCTGGCTGCCCCCTAATATCCTCATTTTTAACAGAATATGATAATGAGGCCTAGAGAAATGAAATTGTTTTTCCCAAGGTTCACATAGCTGGTAAGCAGGAGAGTAGATTTGAACTCTAAAGAATCATTTATTTCACTCAGGAAATATCTACAAGGACATTTTCTCCTTTCAGGATGCTTGAAGATTTCCTAATTCAGCATGCTTATGACCTAATTCAGTACACATCTCAGTGTGGTCATTCATGTTTTGGGATTAATGTAACTATATGTACCTTTTTCAGTCTCTAGGGCCTTGATCAGTGACTGCCTTTCCTAGGATATGAAAATATAGAGTGAAAAGGGCCTTTAGAAGCCATTTAATGTGACCCTTCCTTCCTCCAAATCCTTTGATGGATAAGGATCTGAGGTCTTCCCTCTCCAAGGTCACACAGGTAGGAAGAGCTGGTTACTCTTGTCCTCTGACTTTTAATACCACTCCTTTTAGAAATGAACAGTGGCAGATCTTATTTTTTTTTTTGAAAAAATGATTCTATTTATGTCCCTCTGTCATGCATATTTGTTTGTTGTTAAGGGATTGCATAACATTTGTGGTATATTCACCAGAACAAAACTTCCTTTGCCTAGGCTAGAAGGGCCCAGGAACTGTCAAATGAGAAACTAATATTGAGATGCCAGCTGACAGGTGTGTCTTGTGGGGGTGGAGGGAGGGGTCGGTTACTGAGGGATGAAATCCAGGAAAGGGAGGATGGGAAGGAAACGGGCTGCAGAAGGCTTAATGAGAAGCAGGCTGTGCTGAAGCCTGCAGAAGGAATCCAACCAAGCATTGGTTGTCAGACTGTGCTAGGCTTCAGTACTCTGGACATGTCAGGAGAGCATAACATGTAGCCGCTCCCCTCAAGGAGTTTATAATCTACTTGGGAGAAAAACACCAACATCCACATAATGGCGGTAACAGGTAGTGACTGACTTCGCGGTGCAGTCAATAGAGCCTTGGATCTGAGAGTCCAGAGGCCCGGGTTCTAGTCTTGACTTGGGCTATGTCCTTTTCCTCTCTGAGACGAACTTTTGTTCTTCATAGAATGAGACAGTTGCATCAGATGAGGTCTAGAGCCTATGACTGGTCTAACATCCCATGTTCTAAAGTGAGTATATGTTCTGTATTCTAACATTCTGTGGTCTAAGGGGCCTTCCGGCTCTGATGTTCTAAGTTCTATATTCTAACATTCTCTAGCCTAAGGATTTTTTCTGCTGTAATTTTCTGGCTATTATATCCCAATAGCCTATGAGATGAAGCTAGATTCCAGGCATATGTGCAGACTGAAAATCCCATTTGGAGGGAAGAACTAGCAGCTGTGGTCTGAGCTGAGGGTATAAGGCTTCTCTCCTTACTGTGGTTCTAACAGAATAGCAGCCTGCTCATCAGAATGCCTGATCCTTTTCTCCTGGCTCTGGTTTTGCCTCTGGGTTTCAATTTAAGGGTTGGGCCAGAGTGAAAAGAGGATGTGAAACTTTCAAAACCGAGTGTGTCTGGGTAAAACTGCAGCAGCATATTTGCCACTGCCCAGATCGCACCCAGGCAGACTGGTTCTTGGTGAGTTTGGGATGGTGCCCATGGTGGCCTGATTGCAAGGCAAGTCTGTGACTAGAGTTGTCCCGAGGCCTGGAACTTGTTAGAAACCTGCCAGGCCACAGCTGGCTTGTGAAGGAGATTTTAAGTGTTTTGCTCACTTTTTTAGTACAATAGAACTGATTTTCTGGCAATAGGGAGGTTTTGTGTAATGGGGGAAAGTTATTCAGGCAATAATAATAGTAATAAACAAGCAACAAGTTTTAATTCTCTTCCATTACCTTATTTAATCCTCACAGTAGCCCTGTGAGGCAGGGAACGCTAGTATAATTAATTCCATCTGATAAATGAAGAAACTCAGGCTATCTCTTCACAGATTCACAAAATGTCCGACTTAGAAGGGCCCTTAGAGATTATCAATGCAACCCCCTCAGTTCACAGAGTAGGAGGAGCCATAGGCCCAGAGAATTAAAGTGACTTGTGGCCAACCTGTGTAGGCAGGTTGTAAGCCGCTGATCAAGGACTCGAACCCAGGATCTCTGACTTTACATCCAGTGTTCATTTTAGTGCACTTTATTTTTCATTCATCCAACCAATATTTGCCAAGCGCCAGTCCTTCTGTGTGAGTTTGCACAGGGGCCATTCTCAACAATCTTGCTTCAGAGAGAGTACAAATAAGATTGCTTGGGGAATATTTAAAATACTTAAAAGAACAAACTTCTCAAGTACATTCAAGAACTTTTAAAATACCATCTATGTATGATTAAGAAGAGATGGCCTGGCTGGTTTGTGGAGAAAATAGAGTCAGACCAGGAGTCAGAAGGCCAGCATTCAGGTCTCTTCATTTCCCTCTCTGGCCACTAGGTTGCTACTTTATAAAATGAAGGGGTTTTCCTGAATGATCTTTAGGCCCCTTCTAGCTTTAATATTCTGTGAGTTGGTAGACTAATTAAAAGTGGACCAATCCATCAGTCAATCATTTATTCAGTGACAGAGTTGAGAAAACAGGTTTTTAAAATCTCAGTATATCATTAATTGCCCACATTTAATGAGATAACATTTGTTCAGTTGTTTTTCAGCTGTGTCGTTCTCTTTGTGACCCCGTGTGGCAATGCTGGAGTGAGTTGCCTTTTCCTTCTTCAGCTCATTTTATAGATGAGGAAACTGAGGCAAACAGGGTTAAGTGACTTCCTCAGGACTATACAGCTAGGAAGTGTCTGAGGCCAGATTTGAACTCACAAAGGTGAGTCCTCCTGACTCCAGGCCTGGCACTCTATCCACTGTGCCACCTAAATGCCCTGAGATGACATTTACCAGGGAGAAATGTAAAACACCTTCACTTGGGTGTAAAAACTACACAAAGACAGGGATAGAGAACTGTGGTTAGATCCCAAATTAAAGTGGCCTGAAGGTTCCCATGGATAAGTATAAAGATGGGGGCTAGACCTGTGGTTTCGTTGGTATGGGAAACAACCCCAGTGAGGCAATTGCCCCTCCCCTTCTTAAGTCTCTAGGCTCACATGGTAGCAAAAAACAAACAAACAAAACCCTAAATTCATTTAAACCAAATTAATAGGAATTATCATCTAGATGAGGGAGGCAGTCATTTAATTATCTTTTATTTACCCTGGCTAGACCACATCTAGGGGATTCTATTTAGTTTTTGATCCCACATTTTAGGAGTGACATGGACAAGCCTGAGCTTATCCAGAGGAAGGTGCTCAGGATGGTGAAGAGACTGGCGAAAGGATGACATGAACAAGAAGGGGATGTTTAGGCATAAGGAAAGAAGACTCTGGGGGACTTGATTTTTGTCTTCCGAGTATTTGGAGAACTGTCACACGGTAAAGGTATTGGACTCAGTTCTGCCCAGTCCCAAAGGGTAGAACTAGGACTGATGGATAGATGTTGTAATGAATCCAACTTTGGCATAAACACTTCCAGAGAGATGCCCCAAAGTAGAATTGACGACCTTGTCAGGTCTCAAGCCCTTTGAGCCTGGAGCTCTTTGAGTGGAGCCTAGAAGGTCACTTGCTGGAGATTTCTCAGGTGGGGCTCTAGTTCAGTTCTCAGCTAACTGAGAGATTCTCTGTCCTCCTAACTCTGAGATTTCATGAGTCTCTACTGATTCTGTGAATCTATGGAACGGACTGCTTTGGAAAGTGGGGACTTCCTATCCTTGGAAGTATTCAAGCAGAAGCTAATTCTGTCAAGTATGTTAAAGAAGAGATTTCCGAATGGGGTGAGAGGTTGGAAGAGATGACCTTTAAGGTCCATTCCAATTCTGAGATTTAGTGACACTGTGTGCTTGAAAGCAGAAGAAAATAAAATTGTATTTCTTTTTTTAAGTTATTCTTGAAGTCAGACTTTTGTCCCATTCACACTAGCCTTCACCCCAGTGATCTGTATTGAAGGCTTTTCACTGTATTCCCAACTGGGGAACTACCCAGGAAATCAGTGTCTTAACAGCTCTGGGCTGTAGGGTGGGGGAGAGATGGAAACCCAGAAATAGAGCAAAAACGTTAAGCAGTTTTCCATACTATTAGTCCTGTTCATCAGCTGTCCTTCCCATGCCTTTTCCAAGTGACTTATGACCTCCTAGAGAGAAAATAATGAGTCTTCTCTGCAAAGACTATTAAGACTTTATTCCCCCCTCATCATTGTACTTCCTGTGGTCTTGTTTCCATCACTCTGTTCTGTAATAATCATTTCCATTTCTATAGTACTTTAAAGTCCATAAAACACTTTTTTCTCAACCACCCTAGGAGGGGTAGGAGTGTAAGTGGTGCAGGCAAGATTGACTGGAGTGGATAAATGGCTTTTCTGTGACCTCTTTTCATCCCTCCTCAAATGTCCCATGCCTTCTCTTTCCATCTCCCTCAGCTGAGAACTTGCCTCATATTTTACAGAATAGTAAAAGTCTTTTGCTGTGAGGTCCTTCTCTCCCATTCTTCCCTATCTCATATCACTCAGATGCCTCCTGCCGCTCTCTCCTCCTCACCCCTGTCTCACATGATGAAGTGGCCTTACTTCTTACCAAGGCTCACCCCTCACCCCTACTCAGGCGATCCCATTCCATCCCAACTCCTCCAACAGATTCCCCCCTCTGTCATTCCCATTCTCACTTATCTTCAGTTTCTCTCTGTCTACTGGCTCCTTCTCTGCTGCCTATTAACACGTCCATGTCACCCTCATTCTCAAAAAATCCTCACTTGATCTTTTCATATCTAATAAGCATCATCCTTTATCTCTTTCTGCCTTTTGTGGGTAATTTCCTTGAGAAAGCTATCTACTATAGATGCCTATGCTTTCTCTCCTCTTTCTTAACTCCTTACAATCCAGCTGCTGATCTCATCATTCCTCTTTTAATGACCTCTTAATTGCCAAATCCAATGGCCATTTTGAAATGACCTTTTTGAAATCCTATTTTCCTCTGCTTCTCTGCAATCTTCGACACTGTTGACTAACCTCTTCTTGATATTCTCTTCTCCTGGGTTTTTGGGACACCACTCTTTTCTGGGTCTTCTCCTGTCTGACTACTTCTCGATCTCATGACCTAGCTCATCCAGGTCATGCCTTTTGGCCACAGGTGTCCCACAGGGTTCTATCCTGGACCCTCTTCTCCGTCTGTATTATTCACTTGGTGATCTCATCAACTCCTAGTTTAATTGTCATCTCTATGCTGGTGATTCTCAAATCTACTAATCTTGTCCTAACCTCTGTTGACCTCTAATCTTGCATCTACAACTGCCTTCCAGACATCTTGAACTAGATGTCCAATAGACATCCTAAACTCAACATGTCCAAAACTAAACTCATTAAAGGTCCCGCTAAAGCCTCCTCTCACCACAAACTTTTTTTGTTACTGAAAAGGCACCACTATTCTCTCAATCTCCCAGGCTCACAACCTAGGTGCCATCTTCAGCTCCAACATCCTTCCCTCTCCCGTCCCCCCATTCCAGTCTGTTGCCAAGACCTGTCAATTCCACCTTTGCAACATTTGTGAAATATGTTCCATTCTCTCCCCTGGTACTGCCACCATCTTGGTACAGGCTCTCACCTTCATGCTCAGATTATCTCAATAGTTTATTGGGGGGTCTGCCTGCCTCAAGCCTCTCTCCCTTCCAATTCATTTTCCTTTCAGCCTTGAGAGTGATTTTCCTAAAGCACGGGTTACACCATGTCATCCCCCTCATACTCAAAAAATTTCAGTGACTCCTTATCACCTCCAGGATCAAATACAGAATCTTTAGTGTTCAAAGCCTTTTGTAGCCTATCTCAACCTGCCATCCTCCTTCTAGGCTTTTTATGCCTTCTCCCCCCACCAGTGCTTGCTTATCAGTTCAGTGACTCTGACCTCCTGGCTGTTCCTCAAACAAGAGCCTCCATCTCCTGGCTCTGGCATTTTCTCTGGCTCTTCCGCATGCCTAGAATTCCCTCTCTCCTCATCTTCTGCATCCTGGCATCCCTGGCTTCCTTCAAGTCTCAATTAAACTTTCATCTTCTGCAGAAAGCCGCTCCTAACTCCTCTTACTTCTAATACCTTCCCTCCCTTAATGACTTCCTATTTGTCCCACGTGTACAGGTTGTACACATTTGTTTGCTTGTTGCTTCCCCCATTAGATTGCAAGCTCCTTGAGAGCATGCGCTGTCTTTTGCCTCTTTTTGAATTCCCAGCACTTCCTTACACAGAGTAGGTGCTTAGTAAATACTGACTGGCTCATACTCATTGTGTGATCATGGCCAGGCCATTTACCCTGCCCAAGTTAATAATACTGATAAAATTAAAGAGGCATTTTGTTATGATGTATAGAGCACTGGGTTTAGAGTCATAAAGACCTAAGTTCAAATCCTGACTCAGATACTTACTAGTCCTTTGACCCTGGGCAAGTCACTTAACCTCTCTTAGTCTCAGTTTTCTCACTTGCAAAATGGGGATTGTAAAAGCATCTACCTTGCAGAGTTGTTGTGAATAGCCATGAAACAGCACATAAAGTGCTTTGCAAACCTTAAAGTGCCATATAAATGTTCACTATTATGAGCGCATAGAATTCTAATCTTAGAGTCAGGAATACCTGAGTTCAAACTCAGACACTTATGAGGCATCTGGCTCAGGGCAGATCATTTTTTCTTTCTCAGTCTCAGTTTCTTCACCTGTAAAATGGGCACAAGAATAGCATCTGCCTGAGTTGTAAGAATCACTGCCGACTTTAAAGTGTTTTATAGATGCTACTTATTATTGTTGTTGTGGCGCTCAAATGAGATCACATCTGTGTTAAATGCTCTGCAAATCTTAAAGCTTGCTGTAATTATATTACCCAACCTCTGAGGTTATCGTGAAGCTCAAATGAGATATGTACACACACACACACACATATACAACATACATACACACATAGACACACACACAGAAATGTCAGCTATTGTTTTTATCTCCATTTTTACAAGAGAGGAAACTAAGGCTCAGAAAATGAAAAAGATTGTGCCAAGTTGCATTGTAAGTGACAGGCATGTGCTGAATTGAATGGTGATCCTTCTGGCGTATCATGAATGTTGTTTGTCCTTGCACTGGGTTCTTAGGCTTTTATAAGGGACTCTCCAGGAAGCAGAAAGTAGCCTGTAATCAGCTACCAAGCTGCTAAATCCTCAACGATCTCTCTCTGAGCAATAATATAAGATGAATACTCTGAAGATCCAGGCATAGCCATCTAACCAGTGAGTTTTCTTAGCTCTAATGTTTTTCCCCTAATTGCCCCCTGGCTGCCAGTTCTGTATTTACTAAATTAAATGAAATGAAGCCCTCCTTCTAATGGGTGGAATGACAGTTATGCTCAAACAACTTTTCTGCCTAAGCTTGTGCTAAACACAGATCATTAAAGAATCACATAATATCAGCCCTGGAAGGGAACTGAAAATAAAGGACATAGAACATTAGAGCTGGAAGGACTTGAGAACAGTGAATGTTTGGGATCTTCAAGTCCAATGGTGCAACAGCATAATCATCATCATCACAACAATGGCTAGCGTGCATGCATATATACATATATATATATATATAACATGTTTTAATCAATTGACTTTTATTTCTCAATTACATGTAAACAAGGATTTTTAGTATTTGGTTTTTTTTTTAAGTTTCAAAATCTCTACCTCTTCCCCTCATCTGCCCTCTCCTTGAGAAGGCAAGCAATTTGATATAGATTATACATGTATAGTCATGCAAACATTTCCATATTAGTCATGTTACAGAAGAAAACACAGACCAAAAAAACAAAAATAATGAAGAAAGTTTTAAAAGTATGCTTCAATATATATTGAGATTCCATCAGTTTTTTTTCTTAAAGTGGACAGCATTTTTCATCATGAGTCCTTTGGAATTATCTTGGATCATTATATTGCTGAGAATTACTTAAGTCATTCACAACTGATCATCATATAATATTGCTATTACTATGTATAATGTTCCCCTGGATATATGACACATTAATTTTTGCAAAGAGCTTTGCAAAATTTATTTCATTTTCCCCTCTCTTAACAATCCTAGGAAATAGGCCTAGTATTTTCACCATTTTATGGATGAGGAAACTAAGCTTAAGTGACTTGCCCAGGGTAACACAGTATCTGAGGCTGGATTTGAATTCAGATCCTTCTGACTTTAAATCCAACCCTCTACTCACTTCACCACCTAGCTTCCTCTAAAGAAGGGACTTTAGAACATAGAATTTTGGAGATATTCTAACCCAACTTAGTTTAACATGATCTTTATTTTTAAAAAGAGGAAGCTGGGTACCAAAATGTCCAATGTCATGGAGGCAGTCGGTGGCAGCGTCAGGTCTCCTGATTGCCAGTGATGCCCCGGGAAGATTTTCCTGCTAGCCATGCTGTGCTTCTCTGGCCTGTGCTGGACTTCATGTGCTGACTATTTTATGAGCTGTACTGATGTAATTGCAGATGCATTCCCCATCAGGACGTACACACTTCCCCCCATTTACCATCTTGGCTTGTGTTTACTTATCTGGATGACTGACTCTATTAAAGGATTAATCCCAGATTGGAACTGTACACAGGCTCCACTTAGGACTGCAGCACCAGGAGCTGAGCACATACAAGGCAATCTTTATGCAACCCGACCTGACCTTCTTCCTGTTGCCCAGCCTGGAAACAGCCAATGACCATGGTCTAGAAGCAGCTCCTCCTTGTCACTGGAGACTGGGGACTGAGAGAAGAGGGGGACACTTCCCCGGGAACACTGGGGATACCATTTATTCCTGGCCCAAAGTGAGTTTGGCTTGAGGAGGGGCTGGGCCCATTATATTTTCCTTCTTCTGCAACAACGAGGTCCCAAAGCTAAGCTCTGGCAAAATTGTGGCATCTAAAAGTGGGTTTTTGCTTTTACCAACCCCCACTCTGGGTGTGTGCCCATCTGCTCAGGGAGGGTGTATATATAAACAGATGGGCGTATGGAACATGGGCTGCCACTGACTCCTTGTGTGACCTTGGCTAAGGCACTTGGATAAGGTAATCTCTAAGATCTCTTCTAGCTATAAAGTTCAGTGCTATGATTTCCCTTTCCAGGCTTCAATTTCCCCAACCATTTTAAATGACAGGGTTGAACTTAACACCCTTTCTAGCCCAAGGGGCTAAGACTCCATCATTTCCTTTCTGTGGCCCTCAGCATTCCTGTCTGTGAAATGTGTATGGATTCAATGACCACTAACATTCTTTTAACTGACAGGAATATGCTGAATGAGGCCCTATCAACGGGCAAGGTCAGGGTGTGTACATCTAGCCCACTCAACATCTTCCACTGAGTCCTGGGGATTCTGAGAGACTCCCTTCCCTCCTCCCTGCCCATCTTCCTAGTCTATGTCTACCTCTTTTGCAGCAGTTCCAGACCAGCAAAATCAGCCTGAGGCTGTGTGTGCAAGGCATTGAAAACAAAGTGAGAGATGGCAGAACTGGCAGCTGCTCCCCAAGCAAGCACCTGTGACCTAGAATTTCTTCTAGTGGGGGTAATCCTACTGAAATGTGTATCACGCATGTGCTGGCTGCATTCTGTATTCTGAGGCCCCTTCCATCTCTGACATTCCGTGGTTCTATTATTTTTTTATGGGTGTACATATAAACATGTGGCTCCTTTTTGTCTGCAGGGGTAGGCAGTGTGTGTGAGGATATGTCATTAACAATGGGCAGGTACCATTTCAAGTTTTAAGCATTCAGGACAGATAATTGGGACCCAGGTCTCTGTCTATAGGACAGTAACACTGAGTAACTAATAAAATCCAACATCAAATATGTAATATGTACTGACATCAGAGCAGACTCAGGCATCCTCATTTCTATTCAAACATAGTTTGGGGAACCAATTATTTCTCCTATAACTAGACACTATGGGATGTATAAGGGAACAATGAGAGAGTGAATATGTTGTATTTGCCAGTGTCTACAATATTGACCCTCAAAGAGAAACACTAAATCTGGAAACCATTGAAAGTGTCATAGATTTAGACACTCTGAAAGGCACTTTGGGGGGTTATCTAGTCCAGGGCTTCTGAAACTTTTCCCACCCCTTCAGCACTTCTTAAACTGTGGGTCATGACCCCATCTTCCTCTCTCATTTTACAGATGAAGGAACTGAGGTCCAAAGAGGTCACATGATTTTCCTCAAGAATACATTCGTACTAAGTAGCAGAGCCAGGATTTGAACCCTGATCCTCTAACTCTAGCTAATGATCTTTGCCCTGGATGGTATGTTGTCCCAGAGAAAGAAAGACTGAAAAAGAAGCGGTAGTCTGAAGAAGAAAGCCAATCATGCAAGGGTAAATGGAAGGAATGAGGGGTGTTCAACCTAGAAAAGAGAAGTCTTCAAGAAGAGAGGGGCACCAAATATATGAACGAGACACTTTTGTCCAAAGTAGAATAATATGTTTTGGGAAACACTGAGCTTCCTACACCTGTATATCTTTGAAATAAAGGCTGGATAACCACTCTTTAAGGGTATTAAAGAAGGGATTTCTGTTCAGGCACAAGTTGGAGGATATGGTTTCTGAGGTCTCTTTTGTCTCTGAGATCTTGTGGTTTAGTGATTCTGAAACTAGGGCGAGTATGTGCGAGGTATGGGAGACTCTAGCAGAACAGTGAAGTGAGGCAGGGTGGTCCCGAATTGAGGCCATAAGGTTCTAATTCTTTTCTTTTCTTTAGAAGATGCTCCTAGATGTTTTGGGAGGTGACCCCAAGGGGTTGCCTAGTAGCTGAACATCACTCTCCTTCCTGCCGTGAGTCACTACTTTCCACCTCTTATTTGCTCTCTTGAACTTAGTCACTAGATTTAAAGCTGGAAAGGACCCTGGAGATCTGGACTGACCTCTTCATTTTGCAGAGGGAGAAACTGTGTCCCAGAGAAGTGACTTTCCCCAAGATGACTGATAGCAAGTGGCATTCAAATACAGACCTTTTGATTCCAAATTCAGTGGCTGTTTTTGTTTTGTTTTTCCCAATCTGTCACACTACATGGGGCCAATATCTTAAGGTAAAAGGAATCTGACTTCTGAAAATCAAGTACATTAAAAAAAAAAAACAAACAAACCCAAATTCATGAAAAGTGGGGAAGGGTCAGTTGGGTGGGAATCTGTCATTTTAAGGCAATTTACTTCCTTTAACGTCTCTTAAAATGTGGTTCTTTAAAAAAAATTTAATTTAATTCCTTTGTTCTTGGCACAAATACAAAAACTGAGAAATGATGTTTCTACCACTTCCTTTACACCACACACACACACACTCACATACTCACAAACTCCTGCACACATGCACTCACACACATGGGCACAAGAAAATTAGTCACAATCCTGACCTTGACTTGCTGTGTGCCCTTAGGCAAATCACTACCCTTCTTTGGAGTTCATCTTCCCTATCTGTAAAATGAGCAGTTTTAAAGTTTTTCCTACTCTAACATTCTATGTATGCTCTGTTGTTCTTTCCACCTCTCTCATTCTGTGTTCCATGTTCTAAGGTTCCTTCCAGCTCCGATGATCCATGGTTTTATTAACTTCAACTCAACTGAGTCAGAATTTGGACAGAACAACCTAACGGTGTCGCTGCTTAGTTTCTGGTTTTCAAAAGCTTCCTGACATCAAAGTGGTGATTGAGTCAGCTGAAATCAATGAGCTGTTACTAACCTTTGCATGTGTACAATAGGTCTGGACTCCCTGGTCTTAGATGCTTTAGGAGTTGACTCCAAGGGGTTGCCTAGTAGCTGAACATCATTCTCCTTTCTGCTGTGAGTCACCACTTTCCACCTCTTATTTGCTCTCTTGAATTTAGTCACTATATTTAAAACTGGAAAGGACCTTGGAGATCTGGACTGACTTCTTCCCTTTGCAGAGGAAGAAATTGTTTCCCAAAGAAGTGACTTTCTCCAAGACAGTAGATAGCAAATGGTGTTCAAACACAAACCTTTTGATTTCTAATCCAGTATTTTTGGTTTTGTTTTGTTTTCCACTCCACTACACTAGATGGGACCAGTTTCTTAGGGTAAAGGGAGTCTGACTTCTGAAACTGTTCTCTGGAAAAGACAGAAAACTCCCAGTACTTGGTACCACATTCTTCTAGATTGCCATGGGCCAAGTGGTGGCATTCTTTAATTCTAAAACTTTTAAAAGGTCAGAGAGTTATAAATGAAGTGATATCGTGAGAAATAGTTTAGAAATTGGCTTTCATAGTGGAGTACCACTAAGTAGTTATAACTGTTTGACCTTGGTTAAGTCACTTCTCTTGTCTGAATGTCAGTCCCTTAACTTTTAAAATAAGAGATTTATACTAGATGATCCCTAATGTTTCCAGTCCTATAGTCTATGGTTTAAGGTCCTTCTGTGAAAGTCTAAAATCTGTGTTCTAATGTTTGTCTCAGCCCTAGTATTCTAAATGCCATGAGGAAAGGCACTTCAGGCATTCATCTTCTGTCTTTTACACTTTTACACTTCTGTCTTTTACTGACTTTTAAACACAGTCCTTTTTTAGCACTGAAATTCTATTGTTTCTTCCAGTTCTAATGTTCTATGTTCTATATTTTAAAGTCTCTTTCCACTTTGAAGTTCAGCATGCTATAGTCTAAGTTTCATTCCAGTTCTAATATTCTCTTGTCTATATTCAAAGATACTAATAGCTGTATCATTATTTATCCTCTGATGGAAGGTAATGAGGTTGGGAGAAATCTAAGAAGGAAAGATTGGAGAAGGGTGTTAGAGAAAATGATAACCACTCTTCCATTTCCTCCCCATTGGATTATTTTTCTGCTTCTCTCCTTATATGTCTAAATGCATGTTTAAAATGTTGTCACTTCCTCTCTGTGTGAGAAAATCACCCTGAGACAAAAAGTCTCTTGAAACTGAGTCTAAAGTAGGAATTCTCAAGCAATGGATAGATTTCAGGAGACCTATGATGTTGGATGGGGAAAATATATATCTTTATTTCAAGATAATAGATTTCCTTTGTAATCCTATGTATTTTATTTTATGCATTTAATAACATTGTGCCAAGAAAGGATCTATAAACTTTACCAAGCTCCCAAAGGAATCCACGGCACCAAAAAGGTTAAAAATTCCTAGTCTGAGGGACGGAAGGAACAAGAGAAGTCAGATCATAGGAAGAGAGGGAAGAGATCAAAGGCCCAAGGGCATAATGTCAAGGGCCCCTTAAGGTCCTGGAAAGGTGTGACTATGTCTGTATTTTTTGACAGCAAAGCTTATTCTTCTGCCCCATCCCCAACAATCTCTTCCCCTTCCACATTTCTGAAATTTGGGATTTTAATTTAGTTCCATCTCAGACACCTGTCTGGAAATATAGTATAGTGGAAGAAGGATCATCTAACATATTATAGATGTCTTAAAGTATATTTCTAGAAGAAGACTAGGCTCCAGTCTTGTTTCTACTAGAACCTATATGACTGGACAAATCACTAGCCCTTATCTGTAAAAAGATTGTAACGTGTAATGTAATATGTAAAGGCTGTAATATGGTTTCTTGGATCTTTTAAAATTTTAAATCCTATAATTCCCCATGATTTCATCCTAGATTTCCATCTGTTCTGACTGCCCTCAGTAGACTATACATGCTTGACAACCACACACCGAGCTAGGTAGGTCCCCAGTGGGTCTCTGCTGCTCCAGCAGACACAGACAAGATGCCCTGATCCACAGTCCTTGGAAATGGATTGCTTTAGAACAAAAACAGACGGTGAATATTCTGGTGCCTCTTGCTCTTTGGACATCAGCAGAAAGTATCCACTGAACATGTGTAAGTGGTGATGATGGAAATACAAGGCAGCTTTGAATAAGCAGAGTAAGAAAATATGGAATGGATACAAGTAGACATACCCTGTATTCACATACCTTACAAACATATTCATCCCTTTACTCATTCATTCATGTTTTCATTCAACAATGTGTCTTCTTAATTAATCTTCCTAAGGCAAAGCACTGATCATATCCCTTCCTTGCCTTCAAAATTGTTGAGTCATAGGCCTCGCTGAACGTCAAAGCCAGAAGAGAGCCAAGAATATGACTATGGTATCAGAGATATAAGGGACCTTGGAACATCAATTGTCAGAATTAATTCCAGATTGCTGAAAGGTGTTCTTATGGAAGTTCACAATATAGAATTCTCTGGTATTACGCATGATTATCGCCCTTCTGGTTAAAAAAGAAAGAATCTAAGAGTTTATGGAATTTGTGTTATTTGAAGGAACCAGGGATGTTTAGCCTATACAAGAGAAGGCTTATGATGGAGCTAGGAAGGCATCATAGAAGTCTTCCAACATGTGAAAGGCTATCACCCAAAAGATGGCCTAGACTTCCTCTGCCCATCCCAAAGGGTAGAACCAGGAAAAACATGTGGACAATGTAGAGTGAGGCTTGAGAGCCTATTTAGAAGTGGAATAGGCTGACTTGAAAGTCACTGGAGGTCTCCAAGAAATCACTGGATGACCATTATCAGGAGAGAGATTCTTCTCCAGGCACAGGTGGGACAAGATGACCACTGAGGTCCCTTCCAACTCAGATTTATGACACTTTAGCATACAGAACATAGAATGTCAGAGCTGAAAGGGGACTCCAATAGCATCTAGTCCAACTCCTCCATTGTGCAGATCACCTTCCAGGGCTCCTCATTACTCAGAGGTTAAAGTTCAAATTCTTAAGTGTTTAAGACCTTCACCTAGTTCTAGTCCCTACTCTGGTTCCAACGCACTTGTAAATGAAAGTTTTATCTCCCCCTATGTCCTCTCACCTACTCTACATTAAAAACAGATTGACCAATTAGAATTCCCCAGACACATCCCAAGCCTTCATGCCTCAGTACCTTTGCTCATGTATTCCCTTACCCATTGGATGTCCTCTCTCCAACTCTGCCCATCAAAATCCTGCCAAGTCCTCAAGGCTCAGATTAAATGTTATCTTTTTGAGGAAGTTTTTCCTGATCTCCCCACTGGGAAGTGGCATCTCTCCCCTTCTTCTAATGAAACCTTTAAGGAAACATTCTTGGTACCTCTCTTATACACTTAAAATTTGCTATTTTGTATAATAACTGTGTATATTCATGTCACATCTGCCCTACTAGGCTGAGCACTCCTTGGCGACAAGATCTATTTCTTATTTATCTTTGTCTTCTACACAGTGCCAAACACGGGGCTTTGCACATCTAGTAAGCTTTAACAAATGTCAGATGAATGAATGAACGAGTGGTTAACAATGAATGTCGAATAAAGCTAAATATTGAACAACAAATATTGAATGAAGGCATTTGTGGTCCATTTCCTGAATGTGGTACCTGATCAGAGGTATGGCAATCCCTGCTGGAAGACATCAGTTTTACTATTGGTAAAACAAAGAGTTTAAAATATATGACCTCTCTAAGTTCCCTTGCAGCTCTGACATTTAATATTCAAAAGCCCTTTCCTTTTTTGACATCCTCTATGGTCTAAAATCCCTTTCAGATCTAAAAGTCAATCTTCTCACATTTTACTTAACTTTAATGTTTAATATTCCAAGATTCTTTCTAGCTTTGTTTTAAGGGTCAGCTAGGTGGCATAGTGGATGGTGTTGCGCCTGGAGCCAGGATGGTCTGAGCTTAAATTTGGCCTCAGATACTTAGTAGCTGTGTAACTCTGGGCAAATCACTTAACCCATTTGCCTCAGTTTCCTCATCTGTAAAATGTTTATAATTATAGCACCTTCCTCTCAGGGTTGTTGTGAGGATCAAATGAGAGAGTAATTGTAAAAGTGCTTAGCACGGTACTACATAATTTAGTTGTTATTAGCTATTATTCTAAGGTTCTTTCCAGCTTTAATTTTCTATGTTCAAAGGTCCCTTCAAACTCTGACATTCTGTGTTGAGAGTCCCTTCCATCTCAAATACTCTGTCTTCTAAGGTTCCTTCTACCTCTAACAATCCATGCTCTAGCCACTAAGTGCCTATACTTTTTAGCTAAGGCACCCTTCCTTTCTTTTTTTCTTTCTTTCTTTCTTTCTTTCTTTCTTTCTTTCTTTCTTTCTTT
>NW_027186372.1:2434623-2457069 GCF_028583685.1 Petaurus breviceps papuanus
TTTCTTTCTTTCTTTCTTTCTTTCTTTCTTTCTTTCTTTCTTTCTTTTCTTTTTCACGTGGCTTTGCATGTTTTCCACATGGATGAGAGTTGCATTGTTTGGGTGACTCACATTTTGCTTATTTCTTTTGTTTGATCTATTCCCATTTGGTAACAGCAGCTCTCAAGCCAGTTTGAGATCCTCCTGGATTATGGGAGTGTCAGAGATGAGGCATGGCAGCATTTGTCACAGTTTCTGCCTCAGCTCCTTCCTCCCTCCCCCCTTCCCTTTGGCATACACCAGAGACTTTGGTCCTCTCAGCCCTCCCCCTCCCTCAGCAACACTCTTGAGTTGAGTCTGGTTTTCACATTAGTGTGCAGTAATGGCCTGGAGTCTGAGATCCTTGGCACTAGTCACGTCATCTCCTTGTGCCTCATTTCCCCCATCTATAAATAGGAATCTTGGGCTTGTTCATTTCCCAAATGTTTGGAGGCCCTTTTACTAGACTCATTTTGCCCAGGTGAAGGCTTGTTCACCCCGAGGCTTTCACTGTGTGGTAGGAACATCCCTAGACTTGTCAAAGGCCTGAGTCAAGCACTTGCTAACGATGTCACTTTGGGCAAATCACTTCACCTTACAATGCTTCAGTTTCTTCATCTGTTAAATAGAAACTGTAGGGTCAAGAGCATGGAGAAAACTTAGAAATCATCTGTTCCCTACCCTACCCCCTCCAGTCTACCCAAGATAAAGCTGAACCCCAGAGAATATGGGGACATAACTTGTCCATACTCCCTGTAACCAGTTAAATGGCTGACATAGGATTTGAACTCTAAATTCGTGCTTGTCCTCCGACTTCAAAGCAAATGCTTTAATTATGATTCTTGCTTTATCTGCCTTATGAAGTCCTTCTTCACTGAGATTTTTGAGGAATCATTCTGTTAACGTATGTAAAGACATTTCCTGTGTAGAATACAAATTAGTATAGAAGGACAAGGCATTCTTTCCTTGTCACAGGTCTAGGGTACTTTTGTCCATCCATGACATGCAAGATTTTCACTGACCTAAAGATACTCCCCTAGTTGACCCTTTATTAGCTCAGAGATTTTATTTTTGGAACCAATGATTGTGGCCTCTCTTTGGGTATAGCTACTGAAAATAAAGGGATGATAGGCTAACAAATTTACAGCTGGAAGGGATCTTAGAAGTTATCTTGCCCAACCCTCTTATTTTACAGATGAGGAAACTGAGGTTTAGAGAGGTTAAGTGACTTGTCCAGGGTCACACCAGCTACTAAATGTCTGAGGTGTATTTTAAACTCAGGTGTTTCTGATTTCAAGTTTAGCATTCTATCAGTTATTCCAGCAAGCCATCTCTATTAAAAAGTAGTAGAATAAAAATATTAGAACATTTAATATAGAATATCAGACCTAGAAAGGTGCTTGGAATGTTGAACAAAGAATATCTGAACTAATGAGAGCTTAGAACAGAATGGCAGAACTGGAAGGGCTCCAAAAACATAAAGCAAAAAATATTGAACTGGAAGGGAACTAAGCACTTTGGAACACAGAATAGTAGATTTACGAGGAGAACTTAGAATGCAGAATGTTAGAATATAGTCTCCAAGTTGTAAGGAACTTTAGAGATTGCAACCTTAAATCCCATGCAGGGATCTCTTCTACAATGCCTGCAATGAGAGAGACATTGTCCAGTCTCTGCTTAAGAATGAGGAATAGACCTTAGAGAATCGGAAGGAAACACCATATCACCACCTACATATCACAGAGATACCTACCTGGCAACTAGAGAGTTGTCTCAGAAATAGATAAACAGGAAATAATAGGACTTAGTGATCTCCCCAGGCAGGAACACCTGCACATGAAAATGATGAAGTCTGGAAGGGAAAGCAGGGCTGAAGGCAGTCCCCTACAGTTCAATCAGAGAAGCAGTAAGAGTGTTATGGACACACACAAACATGCATTCCTGCCTATACAGGTACCTTTGCTAATATTTACCTACCCTCTCTTATACACACACGCACACGCACACACACACACACACACACACTATACATTTATGTCCTTTTTTATCACATGTACCAAAAAGAAGAGACGACCAGACAAGATTCCACACTGACACCCACTCTTAAGTATCACTTGGCCTATACCATAGGGTATCCACACGCATACAGTCCTCCCCAGCTAAAGCTGTGCAGAGGGATTTGCTCCATTAAAAACTTGCACCTGGGAGCAGCTAGGTGATGTAGTGAATAGAGCACCGGCCCTGGAGTCAGGAGGACCTGAGTTCAAATCTGGATTCAAACACTTAACACTTTGTATCTGTATGACCTTGGGCAAGTCACTTAACCCCAATTGCCCTGCCTCCTCCCCTCCAAAAAGACAAAAACAAAAAACCTCGCACCTGGACACACCTATAGAAATATAGCACCCCAAGGCTTACACACTGTCTGGTACGCTCACATTGATACATGCAGAGGCTGGTTTTTCTCCTTCTGCTCTCAACCTGTCCCCTCCCCCATCAGGTTTAGGACATCTCTCTGGAGCTATGCATTCAGTTGTCCATGCTTTTTACAAAGAAAAGGATCATAGTGCAGTGGCTAGAGAAGGTACGCCTCCCCATCAGGCCTTTAAAGTCACAGTGAGCCACTTGACCCTCTGCTGTTCCAGTTCCAACATTCTATGTTCTATGATCTTCAGACCCTTCCAGGTCTGAACTTCCATGTTCTCTATTCCAAAGCCCTTCTAGCTCTAGTGTTCTGGGTTTTTTTCCGTTATGGTTTCTCCCTCACCCTTTTCTCTAACACAACCCTTTGCAAGTGGAGGAGTGACAAGGCTGACCTCCAGGGAAACAGCAGCAGGAGCATCTGACTCTGTCTTCCCCAGATAGGCTGTCTACCATAGCCCTGGGGAAAAGAGCCATACATTCACTTGTTTTCTTGGCAGTTGTATGTCTTAGATGTTTCTTCATGGGGCCCCTTCCAGATAGATTCCTATGCCCACTGTGCTCATGCCCATTTCTTCTGCACAGTCCTAACTTTGGGAAAACGTTCCAAGAGTGCACAAGTGATTCTAGACTCTCTTTGGTTTCACATCTCATTGTGCTACTTTCTTCCCCCTCCTCCACTCCCTCCATCCCCAATCCCACCCTGCTTTACTGACAAAAATAATGTGAAAAAAGATACACTAGTTATATAGCATTGGAACAAGATGTTCCTAAAATAATTGAAAACTTTTACATATAGTTTATGACAGCTTTATACTTTATTCAGTAAATTTTCTTGTCAAGGTTGGTAGCAGGGTCATACCTTCACTTCCTTTCTTCTTTTTACATTAACTTTTAGTTTGCAACATTCAGTTCCACAAGTTTTTGAGCTCCAAATTTTCTTTCCCCCTGCCGTGGTGGCATGCCATCCGATATAGGTTGTACATATACCTTCACTTTCTGATGGCATTAGAATCGAGAATCCATTTTGTCATCCCAAAAATTGTGGCAAAAATCATAGGCTCATAAATTAAGGACTAGAAAGGTCATTTATCACCCTGCTGCACACACAGAAGCCCAAGGAGGTCGAGTCATTTCTTCCATTTTTTTTTAAAGCTTTACTTGATCCTACCCTACCTGCTAGCTACTATCTTGTATCTTTTTCTCCCCTTTTCATCATGTCTCGCCTGGATTGTTTTAATTGGTCTTCCTGCCTCAAGTCTCATTCCATCCCAATTATTCTCCACACAGCTGCCAAAAGGATTTTCCTAAAGCGTAGGTCTGATCATGTCGCCTCCCCGACCCCAACCCTTCCCCTATGTGATAAACTCTATTGACTTATCACTATCTCCAGGAACAAAAAGAAAGTTTTTTGGTATCTAAAGTTCTTCCATTTCCAATCTTCTTAAACTGTGCCGCCTTCCATGTGCTCTTCGGCAGCCCATTTGCTGTTCCATATGCATGACTCTCCATCCCCCATCTCCTTTTTGCACATGCCCATAATGCTCTCCCTTCTTGCCTCTAACTTTCAGAGACACTGACTTCCTTTAATATTCAGCTCAAATATGACCAGAACAGAGTTTTTTCTGGCCCCCTCCCAACTGCTAGTGCCTTCCTCTCTAAGGTTACCTCTACCAACTACCCATGTATTTTGAGCATGGTTAATTATTTACATGTTACTTCTTCCATTAGAATGTGGACTTCTTAACAGTCAGGGGCTTCTTCCCCCCTTTCTTTGTACTCCAGCAGTTAGCAGAGTGTCTAGTACATAGAAAGCACTTAAAAATGCTTGTTGATCAATAGATAGTGTCAACAGATGCCATTTGAACTTAGGTTCTCAAACTCAATTATCCAGAACTTGCTAGAAATAACAATGTCTCTGTCTATATCTCTATTATCTGTCTGTGTGTCTCTGTCTATCTGTCTCTCTCTGCCAAAAATCAGATCATCTAATAGTGTTCTGACTTGCCTTTATGATAATCCTTCAAGAGATGGAGGAAGAAATAAGAAATTCTGTTCTGTACTTTATTTTTCCTAAGAGGGAGAAATTGGTTCCTGGAATAGAAATGATGGAAGCCCTTGTGGGGAACAGAGCATTTCTATCTCTAGATTTGTGATTAGGGAGAAGAAATACAGGTATAAATTGGCATGTATCCTAGATTTTGGGAGAGCAGATTTCAGAGAGATCAGAGGAAAGATATATTGGATCCCATGAAATAAGATGCTACAAAGGTAGTCAGTCCAGGAGATATGAGAGATGCACAAAAATGAAACTCTGAAGATGAAAAGGAAAGCAATTCCAAAAAGAAGAGGGGAAATGGGTTTTCTCTGAAGAGACTGATTCGGACATGCAGGGAACTCAGCAGCCAACTTAGAATTTCAAGAGAAATGTACAAAAGATGGAAGCAAGACCAGGGAACAGAGGATGAGGGGAAGAACCCAGCATGGGCCTATAAAAATAGTGTCCAGAGAGCTGAAGCTCCAAATGATCCGAGGCTGGAAAAAGAAGTGAAAGGTGACAAGAGCAACAAGAAAAATTAGCCATGTTGGGAAAATCCAGTATTAAATTTAAAAAGGAGCACCTTTGCCTGTAGTGGATGGGACAATAACTGACAGTGGAGGGAATGAAAAGTTGGTTACGTTCTTGTTTGTTTTCTCTGCCAAGGGGGATGCGTTTTCATTAGAAATCACAGTGCAAAAATGGCTAGGAGAGACGTGATACCCAACATAAGTAATGACAACGAGAGGAGAAAAGCTCTAGGTTGACTTTAGATTGATCAAAGTTACCTGTCCCTAGTGAACTCTGTCCTTTGATCCAAAAAGAGCTGGCAGATGTGATTGCTGGGTGACATATCTGAAAGATCATGGAAGATGAGAGATGTGCCACAGGTTTGAAAAAGGACATATGTTATTCCAATTAAAACAAAAGGTGGGGAGAGAATAGAATCTTCAAACTAGAGGTCAAAGATCTTAACCTTGATGCCTAGAAAAGTCCGGAATGGATCATTATTGAATTGATTGGAGAACATCTAGAAAGGGAAGGGATGATTTGATTTATAGAGAGCAAGCCTGGCTTCATCAAGAACAGGGCATGCCAAAGTAATCTCTTATTCTTTTTGGACAGGACTACTAAACTAACAGATAAGGGCATACAGTTTGCCAATATTTCAGTAAAGCTATGAAAAAACACCTCATCTCTTTCTTATGGACAATATAGAGAGATCTGGAGTAGATGATAAAAGGAGATACATATAGAATTGTTTGGATAGCCAGACTCAAAGAACTTAATGGATCGATGTCCAGAGTGCTGTGCTCAACCTGATGCTGTTTAACATTTTTATTATTGACTTGAATAAAGACAGATGTGGCATGCACCTCAGACTTTTGGCTGGCCCAAAGCTGGGAGGGATAGCTAACACATTAAATGATAGAGTCCAGATCCAAAAGGAGCTTGACAGATTTGAGCTCTGGGCTGAATATAATGAGATGAAATTCAGTAGGGATAAATATAAAGTCTTATACTTGGGTTTGTTGTTTACTTGTTTCAGCCGTGTCTGACTCTTCATGACCCCATTTGGGATTTTCTTGGCAAAGATACTGGAGTGGTTTGCCATTTCTTCCTCTTTTACAGACAAGGAAACTGAGGCAAACAGGGTGAAGTGACTTGCACAGGGTCACACAACTAATTAGTGAGGCTGGATTTCAATTCAGGAAATGGAGTCTTTCCAACTTCTAACCACTGTGCAACCTACCTGTCCATACTTATACTTGGGTATAAGAAATCAGTTTCGAAAGTACAATGTAGAGACGCCATGGTTAGACAACAGTTGTTTTGAAAAAGATCTGAGATGTTAGTGGGCTCAATCTGTGTCAGCGGTGTGATGGGACAGCTAAGTGAGCGGGTACTATTTTGTGCTGAATTAGTGGAGTGCAGCTTCCAGGAGCAGAGGTAACAGTCCCGTTGTACTCAGCTCTCATTTATTGGTTTATTAGGTTCATTCTGGAAACCACAATTTAAGAAGGATATTGTTGAGCTAGGGAGTGCTCAGTGTAGAGAAATCAGGGTGTTGAAAGGCCTGGAGTCTGTGGCACATGACGATCATCTGAAGAAACTGGGCGTGTTTAACCCAGAGAAGAGAAGAATTAGGGAGGAGTCAGTAGCTGTCTTCAAGTACTTGAAGGATTGTCATGGGGAGAAGAAATTAGACTTGTCCTGTTTAATCTCAGAAGGTAAAACCCAGGAGCCATGGATGCAAGTTGCAAAGTTCCGTTTTAGTATCGATGTCAGGGGAAAGAATACTAATAATTAGAACTGTCCAAAAATGAAACATGTTAAATTGTTTTATATATAATTGGGGAAAATTGTTTAAATATATTAAAAAGTTTTTTAAAAGTGCTTTTCACTGTGCTGTGCTGTCTCTTAGTAGTGTCCCAATGAGAATTATCGGACCAATGAATTAGGAGAGATGTCAACTAATCCAGCTTCCTGCCTGATACAAAAATCCCTTCTTATATAAGACCCTATGGGTGGTTATCTAGCCTCTCTTTTACGACCTTCAATCAAGACTTTCTAAGGCAACTTATTCCATTGTTGGACAGCTCTGATTATAAATTCTTCCTTACATTAAGGAGAAGTGCTTTCTTGAAACCTAGACCCATTTAAACCTAGTTCTGTCTAATCCTTTTCTCCCACAACAACCTCTAAAGAATTTAAAGGTGGGGATAACTGCAAACATTCCTTGAATCTGTTTTTTTCCAGGCTAGACCTTCCCAGCTGGGTCAATTAATTGCAATATGGAAATATTTCCAAACCTCTCCACATCCTGGTTACTTTCTTTTAGATAAGACTGTCACTCCTAAAATTCCCCACAATTAAACACAATATTCCCAATGGTGGTCTAATCAAGCCAGAAGACACGGGATCATAATCTTTTTCTATTAATGCAGCTCATGATTTCCTTGATTTTTATTTTGCTTTGACTGCCACATCTCATTGCTAATTTATATTGTGCTTATGGTCCACTATGACTTCCAGATCTTTTGTGCACAAACTGCTATCTTGCTGCTCCTATATGTTTGAAACTGATTTTAACTTTGAAACTGCTGTAGGATTTCATATAAATTCTGTAAAATTTCATCCTGTAATATTTGGCCCACTGTTCTAGCTGTCAGGGTACTTTCGGATCACAGGTCTGTCACCGAATGTGTCAGCTACTCTTGAAAATATGACAAGGATGTTATCTGTGCCTTCATATCCTAATCATGGACAAAAAATGTGTAATAGGAAAATAGCTTAGAAAGTTTCTCTTTGACCTCTCCTATTACTTTTTTCAAGTAATCAGGAATGCATCTGGGCCTTCAGGCTGTGCCTGAGACCCTTCTTTCCTTAGAAAAAGGGCAGGATGCAGGCGAATAGATTACTAAATTACCTGTGGCTGAAAAAGTATCTGAGGGACTGAGTCCCAGGCCTGTGCCATCTTGGGCAAGTCATTTTACTTTCAGAGACTCAGTTTTTCCATCTTGAAAATGAACACTTTTGATTAGCCTTTTTTTCCTAATGTTTTTTTTTTCATATATACATTCTGTGTTCTAAGGTCCCTTCCAGCTCTGACACCCCATATTCTATGTCCTTAGAAAGAATGCTAGCTTTACAATCAGAGAACCTGGCTTCAGCAGGTTATGTGATCCTACAATCTTATGCTTCTAAATCTTTTGAATTTTCTGTTTGGTTTCTACTGAACTTTTTTCTAAAGAGAGGCAATATGGCCTAGTGTATAGGATGCTGGCACTTGGACAAGTCACTTAATTTCTCCAACCTCCAGTTTTTTCATCTTTAAAAAGGAAATAGCAATAGCACCGACCTCTCAGGGTTGCTGTGAAGATTAAATGAAATTATATAGCTAAAGTGCCTTGTGAAGCTTAAGGCATTACATAATTGTTAGCTATTTTTATTATTAATTTCTATCCGTCATTTGTCATAAAAGGTTTTCTTTCTTCTCCGGTAGAAGCACAGACTTTAATTCTGCACCCCTCTTATTTCGGGTTCTCTCAGAGTATGTTGACCCAGTTGATGACCTGGTTGTTAGATTGTAGGGCTGTGGTTGGAAAGACCTGTATTTCTAAAAATACCTAACTGAGTGATCAACTAATATAGCTGTGCCGAGAGAGTGAGGATTGGAGTGGCTGGCCTGTCTGTTGCACGTAGTGTCCTAATGAGGACCTACTTTTGCTGTTGTTGTTATTATTGTTCAGCATGCCATTTTTCAGTCATGTCCAACTCTTCATGACCCCACTTGTTTTTTTTTTAAATTTATTTATTTATTTTTAGTTTTCAACATTCATTTCCACAAGATTTTTGAGTTACAAGTTTTTCTCCCAATCTCTCCCCTACCCCCCACCCCAGAATAGCAAGCCTACTGTAACCCCTTCCCCCTATCTGTTCTCTCTTATATCCTCCCCCACCCCAAACTTTCTAGTAAGGCAAGATGGATTTCTATACCCCGGTGCCTATATATATCTTATTTCCTTGGGTTGTTGTTTTTTTTTTGACAAAGATACTGGATTGGTTTGCAATTTCCATCTCCAGCTCATTTTATAGACGAGGAAACAGAAGTAAACAGAGTTAGCTGACTTGCCCAGGGTCACACAGCTAGTAAGTGTCTGAGGCTGAATTTGAACTCAGGAAGATGAGTTTTTCTCACTCCAGGCCAGGATCTCTATCTACTGTGCCATCTAGCAGCCTGACACTTTTAAATTTCAATAAAATTCAATGATCACAACATTCAGTTAATCAGAATACCCTTATTCTACATTCCCTCCCAGACCACCCTAAGATAAGGATGATCTGAAATGATGAGATTTTTAAAATAATTAATTTGGACCAGTAAAGACTTGGTGACAGGAGATCAGTTATTAGATGGGTTAATAGGGGTCTAGAACCATATTGTGATTGGCCAGCCTAGTATGGTCTGTGGTTTCTGATTAGTTGTCCTATTCTGTTTCTTAATCTGTGATTGACTAACTCAGTCTGCTCTGACTTCTGCCTACTCAGCAATCTGTGATTGATCAGATCAGCCTACTTAGCAGTTTATGATCAGTTAACTCTGTAGACTTCTCCATAATTCTGCCTGTATATCACTGGTTAAAGGTAGTTGTACAGTAAAGCAGAACCCAGCCCGAATTAGCTTGTACGAGAGGAGTTTTAAATGTTTAGCATAAGCATCTATACTTAGGGAAATGGCTACAAACCATTTATCTTTTTATTGATTGTATAGATTTAAGAAGGTGCTGGAGAAAATGTCGGTAGTAATGACTAAACTGAAAAGTGTTTCCTATGTTTTTATTTGCTGGGAAGGAGTCGGAGAATCAAATGGGTTATATTTGATCTCTTCCATAGACTCTAACCATATCACATCACCCTGAGAATGCATGCTTTATTCCTGATCACCAATACCAACATTGTATTGTTTTTATATATATTATGTACATAGCTGTAATAGTAATGGCATTTAAAGATTCCCCTGCATTGGCTTGGTTTTTGGTTTGATTGTGTTAAAACCCAGAGCTTGTTAATCCCACCTGTGGGATGGACTTGTTGACATGAAAAGAGAGACAAGAACTGGGAGGAGCTGGTGATGTAGATTGGGAGACACACAAGAGAGAGGCAGAAGAACTTTTTGGAAGCAGCACCCTCATGGAGGCAGAGAGAGACTGAGAGGATTGCTGAGGGCCACTTTGAATTGCCCTGGACTTTTGAGAGCTGCCCCCAGAGCTTCCAAAGACTGAGAAGACATGACTGTTTTGCTGGTACTTTGTCTGTCTGTTTTGATGTTATTTTGCCAGATTTATCCACTGGTGAAAGACAGTCCTGTTGTTGAAGAAGTCCTGGAACCTGGCTGTTGGCTAAGAGCTCCTGAGACTGTCCTGCATACAGAGAGTGAGTACTGTCCACTGGTGAAGGACAGTGCTGTTGTTGCAGAATTCTTGGAACTTTGCTGTTGGTTCAGAAGCCCTGAAGAAGGATTTTCTTGTTGTATGTTTACAGAAATCCTGGAAGAGGGTTTTGCTAATGTTTTCAGGGGTCCTAGGACTGTTCTGCAGACAGAGAATGAATTAATGAAGAGACTGGCAATGTATCTTGTGGCCTTGCTAAGCTTTGTCTCCCCAGGAACAGGGGAATCTTTAAATGCCATTACTATTACAATAGCCCCTGTGCTAAGCTCTAACATTATAAAGATAAGATAGAGGACCTTAGCCCTCAAAAGATTCCCAGACTCATAAGAAAAACAAAACTATTTTATTCAATGGTGTTGTGGCCCAGGACACTGGTGGAAATGGGTTTGAGTTAAGCCCCATACTCTCACACCACCAACCAGGGCAGCCTTGAGTCAAAATGCTCGTAACAGACCCAGAAATATTTGAATGAACTTTTCCCCCTGGGATGGATTGATTTGGAACTCAGCTATGAACGCTTTGAGCAATATAAAACACAGCAAGAGCTTCTGAGAACCCTTGAAACTTCCTTCCAGACTCTTGTTATCTCTTTGCTGACAACTTTTCTGCCCTGTAAAGTGGTTTTCCTGGGGTGCTATTGAATGTGTTTTCATTAAAGAAATTGGGAGATCATAACCCTAAGACTTGCAGTGGTCCATTGCACCAGATATAGAACAGTGACTGAGACAAATTATAAGCAGTCGGGCAAGACCGTTTGGGTTAAGTTGTCCTATACACATAGTATGTTCAATGGATCATAAAGTTAGGTCACGGGGTGGAGGGAGGAAAGTCAGCAAGACTATGATGGATAAGCACAAGCAATCTATTCTCAGAAGTAGAGACATTTCTCATCCCATGGAGTGGGTGCCCTATGTGATCTATTGGCTTATGGTAGGGTAGAAGGATATACCAAGAAGAAAGCTGCAAAGGACCATCAGCCTCCGCCTGGCTTCCATGTTTTGGCAGTGGCACTAAAGCTAAGCCCATCTTCCATGCTCCAAACACTGAGATCATCTTTGGACTCTTCTCTCTCCGTCACCTCTCATACACAGTCACTTATGGAGTCATGCGGATTCTTCTCCTTCAATGTCGCTTGATTTTTCTTCCCTCTTTTCTCTCCCCGCTGTCACTACTATTATTCTCCTTCATTTGCTTTCCTACTGAACTATTACTACTAGATCTCCTTTTACAATCCTTGTAGACTAATTACATTAGCTTTCTAGCAGATCTCAGTTTCACTCTTATTACGCTTCAAACTACTCTTGATGTGCTGTCAAACATATTTCTTATTCATAAATCTGGTCATGAAATTAGCTTCTCAAACATCCTCAGATCCTCCACAAGTACAAAAAGTGGCTATCTAGTCTTTGCTGGAAGCCATTGAAGCAGAGAAGCTACGCCTTTTCCAGGTCATCTCTCCTCCTTGTTAGGATGCTTTCCCCTTTATGTTGAGCCTAAATTTGCTTCTTCATAACTTCCACTTCTTTATTTTTTATTTTTTGCTTTTTGGAGGGTAATTGGGGTTAAGTGACTTGCCCAAGGTCACATGGAGTAACTTCCACTTCTTGCCTGATATCTGCCCTTTGAAGCACAGTCTAATCACTCTCCCATGCAGCAACCATTCAAAAATTTGAAAAAAAAAAAGTTACCAAACCTCCCTGAACATCTTTTTTCGAGATCAAACACCTACATTTCTATCACCTGCCAATTCTCATCTGGCGTGCTTTCAAGCTCTGTCTCCATCCTGATTTCCCTTCTCAGAAAGTTCTTGAGCATATCAGTGGTCTTCTTGAAATGCAGCTCCCAAAACTGAGTGCAGAACTTCAGGTGTGGGATAATGAGGACAGAGGACAGCCAGACCATCGCCTCACTAGGACTAGAAACTGGCCTCCTTTTTGTGGTTGTTCGCTTATGTACAGTCTGTGTTTGCGTATTTGAGATGATCAAGTTTGAACTACAACTCGGGCATTTTTATTACTTATTTTGTTGTTTATACCAATCTTTTTTTTGAACATTTTTAAAAAACAAGAGTCTTTGTTTTTTATTCATTTTCACTTAAATACATAAAGATAAAAAAAGAACACTTCCATGTACACAGCTCAACATAAAAATAGGACTATAAAACCATAAATTTACATTTCACACTGTTTAGTTTTTAAAAAAAATATATAATAAGTACTGTATGTCGTTTTCTTTTAATTATTTATTGGCACATCATTTTCAAAACTACTCTGCTTTCTATGCTTCTTTCTAAATTTTCCTTTATTCTCTAATTGTACACATTTTATACCCCCCCTTCTCTTAACGCTCCTTAAGATTTAATTTGCTTTTTTCAGCTGTTGTATCACAAATACTCATTTCTAGTTGTCATCTGCAGTTTTGTGTTATTCAGAGCTTTAATTCTCCTTTTGCTGTTCTTACCACAAAGTGCCATGATTTTGTGTTTATTTTCCATACCTGTCCTTGCTTCTACCTCTTGTAGGCATTTTTAAAAATCTAAGTGGATCAGTCAATAAATAGCATTTATTGAGTACTTATTTTGTGTCACATACCTCCCTAAGTGCCAGGACAGCAAAAAGGACAAAAACAGTTCCTGACCTCAAGGAATATACTTCTAATGGGGGGGGGGGGTGGCGACAGTGTGTAAATAACTAAGTAGTTACAAGACAAATACAGAGTGGATGGAAAGTCAACTGAAAGAGGAAGGCATTAGCAGCTGGAGGGACTGGGGAAGTCTTCTTTAGAAGGTGAAACATGACTTGAGTCTTGAAGGGAGCCAGGGAAGCCAGGAGGTAGAAGTAAGGGGCCAGAATATTCCCAGCATAGAGGCTAGAAAGTGTAAAAGGGTGGGACTGAGTGATGGATTATCATATTCAAAGAATTTCAAATAGGCTTGTGTGGCTAGAATCATAGAACACAGAGGGAGCCAGCTTATGAAGAGCTTTACATGCCTAAGAGATGAGTCTGTATTTGATCCTAGGGGTCATAGGGAGCCACTGGAATTCAGTTAGTCAGAGGTTGACATAGAAAGACCCATACTTAAAAAAAAAGTTTTTACAAAGGGATATTTACTTCAAAGATATGACAAAGTCAGAGGTGTGTTTATTGCTCTCCCTTGCCCACCTCACACTCTCCCTTTACTGATTTGGTCTTTGGGAAAGCTGTTTGTACATAGCATTTGCCTCACCAAGTTCAACTCTAAATGTGGCAGTTGCTACTGTTGGACTAGCCCAGGTTGCTTGCGACTCTTCATTGTCTTGCTTCCAGCAAATCTCAGGATGAGCCTTGTTCCCAGAGTGAATCATTCTCTTTACCTTTCAAAACTCATGAAGTCATAACCACCTGCAGTTTCCTTTACTTAAAAGCAGGACAGAAGAAATGCAAAGAGGCAAGGGATGGGGGTGGGGGTGCTGTATTGATCTCTAGGGCCCAAGACATCTCTCCTTATGGCATCATCTTTCTCACAGGAGCATAAGCAGGCGGGAAAGAGCCAGATCTAACATACCTATTCTTTATATTTTTAAAAATATTTTTCCATTGATGTGTAAAATTTTTTAATGTATTTTTAAAATTTTGATTTCCAAATTCTCTCCTTCCCTTCCTTCTCTCCTTCACTGAGAAGGCAAGCAATTTGATATAGGTTATATGTGTGCAGTCAATCAAAACATTTCCACTTTAGTCATGTTGTGAAAAAAAAACACAGAACAAAAAAACCCACAAGGAAAATAAAGAAAAATTTTTAGAGTATGCTTTGATCTGCACTCAGACTCCATCAGTTCTTTCTCTTGGAGGTGAATAGTATTTTTCCTCATAAATCATTTAGAGTTGTCTTAGATTATTGTATTGCTAAGATTAGCTGTGACTCACAGTAGATCATCATACAGCATTGTTGTTACTGTGTACAATGTTCTCCTGGTTCTACTCATTTCACTTTGTATCAGTTCATATAAGTCTTCCCATGTTTTTTTGAGAGTATCCTGCTTGTCATTTCTTATCTCACAACAGTATTCCATCACAAAAATGTGCTACAACTTATTCGGTCATTCTCTAATTGATGGGCATCATCTCAATTTCCAATTCTTTGCCATCACAAAAAGAGCTGCTGTAAATATTTTTGTACATATAGGTCCTTTTCTTTTTGAAAAATCTCTTTGGGGAACAGCCATAGTAGTGATATTGCTGAATCAAGGGTTATGCAAATTTTATAGCCTTTTGGGTATAATTCCAAATTGTTCTCTAGAATATTTGAATAAGTTCACAACTCCATCAACAATGCATTAGTATCCCAATTTTCCCACATTCCCTCCAACATTTGTCATTTTCCTTTTCTGTCATATTATCCAATATGATAGTTGTGAAGTAGAACCTCAATTGTTTTAATTTGCATTTCTCTAATCAATGGTGATTTAGAACATTTTTTTTTCACCTGACTATAGGTAGTTTTGATTTCTTCATCTAAAAGTTGCCTGTACATATCTTTTGACGATTAATCAATTGGGGAATGACTCACATTCTTACAAATTTGGCTAAGTTCTCTATGTATTTGAGAAATCATACCTTTATCAGAAAAAATTGCTGCAAAAATTTACCCCCATTTTTCTACTTTATTTCTAATCTTGGCTACATTGGTTTTATTTCTGTAAAACCTTTTTGATTTAATGTAATCAAAATTATCCATTTTAGGTCCTGTAATGCTATCTCTTATTTGGTCTTACATTTTTCCCTTCTCCATAGATCTGTCAGGTAAACTATTTCATGCTTTCCTAATTTGCTTATGGTATCACCCTTTATCTCGAAATCATCAATCCATTTTGAGCAGGTGTGGGGAACATGTGACCTTGAGGCCACATGTGACTTTCTAGGTCCTTGGGTGTGGCCTTTTGACTTAGTCCAAGTTTAATACAACAAATCCTTTTATTAAGGAGATTCATTCTGTGATGTTTAGATTCAGTCAAAGGGCTGCAGTTGAGGACTTAGAGGGTTACATGTGGCCTCAAGATTGTGGGTTCCCCACCCTTGATTTTGACTGTATCTTGGAATATGGTGTGAGATGTTGGTCTATACCTAGTTTCTGCCAAACCACTTTCTGGTTTTCCCAGAAATTTTTATCAAATAGTGAGTTCTTGTCCCCCAAAGCTGGGATCTTTGCATTTATCAACACTAGATTGCTGTTGTTATTTACTACTGTGTATTGTTTGCTTAGGGCAGATGGATAGCTCAGTGTCTTCATTGTGTTGGCCCTGGAATCGAGAAGATCCGAGTTCAAATGTGGCCTCAGACACTTATTATCTGTGTGACCCTGGGCAAGTCCCTTAACCCTATTTGCCTCGGTTTCTTCATCTATAAAATGAGTCAGAGAAGGAAATGACAAACCACTTCAGAATCTTTGCCAAGAAAACCCCAAATGGAGTCACAGAGTCCAAAATGACTAATCAACTAGACGGCAACATTGTGTACCCAATCTCTTCCTCTGATCCACCATTCCTTCCTAGCCAGTAACAGATTGTTTTGATGATTTCACTTTGTAATACAGTTTGAGGTCTGGTCTGGCTAATCAACCTTCCTTCCCTTTTTTTTCATTTATTCTCTTGATATTCTTGACTGTTTTTTTTCCTTCCAGTTGAATTTTTAAAAATAATTTTTCCTAGCTCTATAAAAGAAATTTTTGGTAGTTTGATTGGTATTCCACTGAATAAGTAAATTAATTTAGGTAGAATTGTCATTTTACTGAATAAGTAAATTAATTTAGCTAGAATTGTCATTTTTAATATATTGGGTCAGCCTACCCACGAAAAATTCATATTTTTTCAGTTATCCAGTTCTGACTTTATTAGTATGAAAAATATTTTGTAATTGTGCTCATCTAGTTCCTGGGTTGGTCTTGGCAGGTAGACTCCAAAGTATTTTATACTGCCGACGCTTATTTTAAATGGAGTTTCTTTTTCTCTCTCTCTTGCTGCTAGACTTTTTGGTAATTCACAGAAATGCTGATGATTTGTGTGGGTTTATTTTATATCCTGTAACTTAGCTAAAGGTATTAATTGTTTCAACTAGTTTTTTAGTTGATGCTTTAGAATTCTCCAAGTATACCTTCATATCATCTTCAAAGAGTGATAGTTTTGTTTCCTCATTGACTATTCTACTTCCTTCAATTTCTTTTTCTTTTCTTATTGCTATAACTAGAATTTCTAGTACATTATTGAATAATAATGGTGATAATGGACATCCTTGTTTCACCTTGATCTTATTGGGAAGTCTTCTTGCTTATCTCCATTACATATAATGTTTGCTGATCATTTTACATAGATACTACTTATAATTTTAAGGAAAGGTCCTTTATTCTTATGCTTTTTAATGTTTTTAGTAAGAATGAATGTTATATTTTGTCAAAGGCTTTTGGGGAGGTACCTATCGAGATAATCATATATTTTGTGTTGTTTTTGTTGTTGATATGGTTAGTTATGCTGATAATCTTCCTAATATTGAAGCAGTCATGCATTCTTGGTATAAATCTCACCCGGTCATAATGTATGATTTTTGTGACATATTGCTATAATCTCCTTGCTAGTATTTTATTTATAATTTTTGCATTGATATTTATTAGGGAAATTGGTCTATAGTTTTCTTTCTCTTTTTTTGCTCTTTCTGCTTTAGGTATCAGCACCATATTTGTGTCATAAAAGGAATTTGGTAGGTCTTCTTCTTTGTCTAGTTTTTCCAAACAGCATATATAGTATTGCAATTAATTGCTCTTTAAATGTTTGGTAGAATTAATTTTTGAATCTATGTGATTCTGGAAATTTTTTCCTAGGGAACTCACTGATGAAGTTATTCAGTTTCTTTTTCTAAAATAAGGTTAAGTATTCTATTTCCTCTTCTGTTAATCTGGGCAATTCATGGTTTTATAAATAATCATCCATTTAAGTTAGATGTTTAGATTTACTGGCATATAATTGAGCAAAAAACCTTTTAATAATTGCTTTAATTTCCTCTTCATTGGTGGTGAATACATACCTTTCATGTTTGATACTAGTAATTTGGCATATTTTTAAAAATAAAGTTAATTAATGGTTTATCTATTTTACTGATTTCCCTTCATAAAGCCAGCTTCTGGTTTTATTTATTAGTTCAGTGGTTTTCTTACTTTCAATGTTATTAATCTCCTTCAATTTTTGGGATTTCAAGTTTGGTGATTAATTGATGATTTTTAATTTGTTATTTTTCTAGTTTTTTTTTTTTTTGTAGTTGCATGCCCAATTCATTGATCTGTTCTTTCTCCATTTTATTGATGTAAGTGTTTAGAAAGGAATTTTTCCTTAAGTACCGGTATGTTATTTCTATGATTTTTTCTTTGACCTATTCATTCTTTAGAATTACATTATTTCATCTCCAATTTAATTTTAATTTTCATAGCCCATTATTAAATGTAATTTTATTGCATTATGTTCTTAAAAAGATGCATTTAATTTTTCTGCATTTGGTTGTGATATTTTTATGCCCTAATACATAGTCAGTTTTTGTGTAGGTGCTATATACCACTGAGAAAAGGTATATTCCTTTCTCTTCCCATTCAGTTTTCTCGAGAGGTCTATCATACCTAATTTTTTAAAAATTCTATTCATCTTCTTAACTTTTTTCTTATTTATTTTTTTGGTTAGATGTATCTAGTTCTTAGAGGGGAAAGTTGAGGTCCTCAACTAGTATTGTTTTACTATACTATAGTATGGTTTTACTATATCCTTTCATAACTCATTAAATTTTTCCTTTAAGAAATTGGATGAAAAGAATTTGTTTCATATATGTTTAGTATTGATATTATTTAATTGTCTATGGTATCTTTTGGCAAAATTTAATTTCCCTGATTATCTCTTTTAATTAGAACTATTTTTGATTTTGCTTAGTCTTAGATCATGATATCTACCTCTGCTTCTTTTACTTTCACTGAAGCATAATTGATTCTTGCTCTATGTTCTTATTTTTATTCTGTCTGTGTCTGTTTGCTTCAAGTGTATTTCTTATAAACAATATATTGTAGGATTATGTTTCTTAGTCCATTCTGCTATCTGCTCCCATTTTATTGGTGAGTTTATCCATTCACAGTTATGATTGCTAACTGTGTATTTCCCTCTATTCTGTTCCCCCCTTTCCATTTATCCTTCACTTTTTCCTCCTTTCACCCTGTCCCTCCTCAAAAGTGTTTTGCTTTTGAATATCCCTCTCCAATCCACCCTCCCTTCTTTCATTCCCCTCCTCCCTTATGCCACTCCCTACTTCCATGTAGGGAAGATAGATTTCTATATCTGGCTGAATGTGTATGTTATTCTCTCTTTGAGCCAATTCCAATGAGAATAAGGTTAAAGTGTTGCCCTCCAATTCATATTCATTTCCCCCTCTATTGCAAAAGCTCTTTCATGCCTTTTTTATGTGAGATAATTTACCCCATTCTACCTCTCTCTTTCCCCTTCTCCCAGTGTATCCTTTTTCTCATCCCTTAATTTTTTGGGGAGGATATTATTCCATCGTAGTCAACTCACACCCATGCCCTGTCCTAATAATAATAACATTCTTAGGAGTTACAAGTATAACCTTCCCATGTAGGAATGTAAATACTTTAATCTTATTGAATCCCTTATGATTTTTCTTTTCTGTTTACCTTTTTATGCTTCTCTTGAAACAAATTTGTTTTTAAGGTTATTTTCTTAGTCATTTTTTTGTGCCTCTACCAAGCTCTTGACTCTTTTTTCATGATTGTCTTGTATTACTCTCACTCTGCCTCTCTTATTTGATTTCTAAAATCCTTTTTGAGCTCTTCCAGAGCCTGAGACCAATTCACATTTTTCTTTGAGGCTTTGTATGTAGCTACTTGTGATAGTAATGGCAATTAAAGATTCCCCTGTATTGGCTTGGTTTTCAAATTGATTGTGTTAAAACCCAGAGTTTGTTAATCCCACCTGTGGGATGGGCTTGTTGATGTGAAAAGAAAGTCCTGAACTGGGAGGAGCTGGTGATGTAGATTTGGAGAGACAAGAGAGAGGCGGAAGTTCTTTTTGGAAGCAGCACCTCGTGGAGAGAGAGAGACTAAGAGATTGCTGGTGGCCGCTTTGAATTGCCCTGGACTTTTGAGACCTGCCCCCTGAGCTGCCAAGGACTGAGGAGACATGGCTGTTTTGCTGGTACTTTGTCTGTCTGTTTTGATGTTATTTTGCCAGATTGTCCACTGGTGAAAGACTGTCCTGTTGAAGAAGTCCTGGAACCTGGCATTTGGTTAAGAAGGCCTGAGACTGTCCTGCAGACAGAGAGTGAATACTGTCCACTGGTGAGGGACAGTACTGTTGTTGCAGGGGTCTGGAGACTGTCTGGCAGACAGAATGAATACTGTCCACTGGTGAAGGACAGTGCTGTTGTTGCAGGGGTCTGGGAGCCTTTCTGTTGGTTCAGAAGCCCTGAAGAAGGATTTTCTTGTTGTATGTTTACAGAAATCCTGGGAGAGGGCTTTGCTAATGTGTTCAGGGGTTCTAGGGCTGTTCTACAGACAGAGGATAAATTCATGAAGGGACTGGCAATGTATCTTATGGCCTTGCTAAGCCTTGTCTCTCCAGGAACTAAGATTGCTGAGAACTTGCCTCGTGTCAAGATGAAGAAAAGACCTCCATTTGGGTATTAAGTGCTGTGTTTAAACTTGATGTAACTCTGGGGTAGATTCAATTGTGATCCAGGGGTGGGGAACTTTTGACCTTTTTGTGTTCTATGGTTGAGCAAATGAATGTATTTTACTTATGTTTGGAAACTAATCTCCATTTGAGAAGAGGGGCTTTGTGGTGGACTTAATTAAGGTATAGCCTAGGGGTGGAGAAGTATTTGGAACAGAGACTTTGTAATTGATTGAATGATTGGAAAGTCCTGGGGTGGGGTAGGCCTTGGAGATTATTTAATTACACTTAGTAAATGCTGTATTTTGAATGATGTCATGTTTTGATCTTCTCTGTTCTGGGTTTGTTACTGAATAAAATAGAGAGCCCCTATGCTGGTATTTTGAACCTGGGAAGTTGCCTTTGCTTGGCATTACATTACACTACTTTAATTTCATTTTCTTCTTCTGAGTTGGTTTTGACCTTTCCTGTCACCATTGTAATTTTTTATGGTCATTTTATTGTTTGATCATTTTTTCAGCCTATTTAATGACTTTTAACCTTCTGTTAAAATTGGGCTCTGCTGCTGGGGTGACTGGGGCACTGTCCCAAGCTTCAGGTTTTTTTTTTTTGTGCTGTTGTTTTCAGAGCTAGTTCTGGGGTTCTGTAAATTCTCATTTCTTCAGAGGTGGTATGATCTAAGGAGAAATGTGGTCACTCTCCTCCTAGACTGTGTTCTGGTCTGTCGGTGACCACAAATCTTCTTTTCTATCCTGGAATTGTGACCAGGATCCCTACCCCTGCTAGTGCTCCTCCTTCTCCTAGGAGTGTGACCCAGAGCTGCGTGCGGGCAATGCAACAGAGCGCTGTCCCAAGGACCAGTGAAGGATGCTCTGTAATCTCTTTCTGACCACCTGTTCTAGGCCCTTGCTGTCTGTGGGTGAGAGCTCCAGAAGCAGCTGCCCCCAATTCAGTGACCCCCCAAGGCCTGCTGCTTTCGTGGGAGGGCAGGTCTCTGCTGGCTGGGCTGAGTTCCACTCTCCCCAGAGATAGACTCTTCTTGTAAAACTCCTATGTTGTCTCGGGCCAGGAAACTGTTCTGCCCCATCCTTTTGTTGGTGCTGGTGCTGCAGAATTTGTTTTTGAGACTCTGTTTTTCATGTTGTTTGGGAGGAGTTGGGGGAGCTCAGGAAAATCCCCGCTTCGTTCCGCTATCTCGGCTCCCAGACTTATGTGCTACAAAAAGCATCTTGGAGTCTGACGATGGCTTGGAGTGGGAACATACTGGAGTCAGGGAGACTGATAGGAAGGCAATGCTGAAGAAGATGCAATAAGGGCCCAAACTCAGTTTGTGGTTGGGTAAGGAGAGGGAGGAGAAAACATAGGAAAGATGTGACGAAAATAAAAATGACAAGCCTTGGCCACAGATTGAATGTAAGGCTAATGAGAGTGAGGAATTGAGGGAGGAAGGAAATAAGAACTATGTAGTGCCCACCATGTGCTAAGCACAATGCTAAATGCTTTACAGTTATCTCACTGAATCCTCACAGCAGCCCTAGGAAATACGTGCTCTAGTTATCCCCATTTTACAGCTGAGAAAACTCGACCAGGGTCCCAACAGTAGGAAGTATCTGAGTTGGAATTTAAATTCAGGTCTTCCTGGCCCCAGGCCCAGTAATCTATGCATTGTGCCAATTAGATGCTCCTAGGACTAAGACCGCAAACCTAGGAGCATGGGAAGATGCTGTCGCCTACAGCATGTAAGAGAAGTTCAGAAGACTGAAGGCTATGGGGAAGAGGATAATGAGATCTGCTTTGGTCTGGTTGAATTTGAGATGCCAAAAGGCAGTGGCGAGTGTGATGGTAGCTCCTAACGGAGACTGGGGCTGGAGATATAGATCTGAGAATCATCTGTAGAGAGATAATCATTGAACTCTTGGAAGTTGATGAGATTGCTAAGTAAAATAGTATATAGGGATACAAGAAGAGGGCCCAGCTCTGTTAGTTCACATGAGTATCTTTATACTGCTTCCCCCTTTTCTTCTTATATTTGTTTCTCTTTGTATCTTCACTTTCCCATCTGTCTGTTGTCAACTACCCATATAGAATCCTTTACAATCTGCTGTTCTCAAATTGGATGTGCCTGTCACACTCTTCCTTCCTCCCTTTCTCTCTCTCTGTCTCTCTCTCTGTCTCTCTCTCTGTCTCTCTCTGTCTCTCTCTGTCTCTGTCTCTGTCTCTCTGTCTCTGTCTTTGTCTCTCTCTGTCTCTGTCTTTGTCTCTCTCTGTCTCTGTCTTTGTCTCTCTCTCTCTCTCTCTCTCTCTCTCTCTCTCTCTCTCTCTCTCT
>NW_027186372.1:2457079-2460499 GCF_028583685.1 Petaurus breviceps papuanus
TCTCTCACACACACACACACACACACACACACACACACACACACACACATCCATTTTCCATCCTGTCAGCCAGTCAGATCTAGGGTAGAGAGAGGCTCCTCCTCGCTGGTGCCTGCAATTTTTGTAGGATAAAACTATCCTGAAGGAAGACCAAGATATTATCAGTTGCCCTGGTTTGGCCAGAGAACTCCACCAGATACATAAATAATTAACATCCCCATCACTATTTCAAGTATCCTCTGTGCCAGGCTTGTGATTCATTTCCCAAACTCCTCATCTATTTTTTTCTCTGCCCAAATGATCTGTAGTATAACCTGATTAAAATATTGCTTTGCTTTCTCCCTCTGTTGATTCTCACCCCAATGTTTTCCACCTTCCTCCCCTTACCCCTTCTGACTTTATGATTTTTTCCCCTCTACATCTCCCCCTCTTGCCCATGCTGGAAGTGCAGATGCCACTCATGGGTCCAATCCTATCACTCATCAGCTTGAAAGTTTTGATCTACTCAGTCCACCCCATCTTAAGGCAACCTGGTGCCTCAAGGACTACCATATTGAATGTGGGCATCTCATGGGCTTTAACCCTACTTCAGCCTAGAATTCCCAAGTTCAAGGAAGTCAGTAGTCCTAGTACATATATAATCTACTCCATGAAGCCTTTCTTCATTCCCCATCTCCACTCCTCATTTAGAAAACACTTCTTCCTTTGACTCACAAAGTACTCTGGCACATCTCTAATGCCCTTAGTATGCAGTATTGTATATTATAGTTATTTATATTTTTGCTGTATTTTCATACTATACTATGGTTTCTAAGGGTATGGCTGATGTTTTGTTTAGTCTTCATATCCCAAACACTCTTCTTCTCCCACATCCCCTGCCAAGTCATATTATTCAGTACAGGATCCAGTACCAAGTAAGTGCTAAAAGGATTTATGTTGAAATGGTAGTTGTTGAAAATATATGGAACACCCTTGTTCTCTCCAGAGTACACCATCAGCCAAGCTGTTTACGGCAATTGGTCAGGCTCTGTCTTTCCCACTCTGCCTGAGGAAAAACATAGGATGGCTGTGAGATACAATGTTCTTGTAAGTCAAATAAGGGAGACTTGTTGCCATTGGCAACAGAGCACTGAACTGAAAAACTCAGTAATTCAAAATCGTTGGGGAGAAAACCTCCCTGATGCTGGCAGGAAAGAAACTTTGGTTCTGCTTTACCTCCTCCTCAAGCTAGCTGTGTAGGAATTTTCTCAGTAGGAATCAGTTTCTCCCTCTGTAAAATGAGGGGATTATACTGCAAGGTCCATCCATCACAGTTTCCAAGTGATGTAACAGGAAAAATAAAACCAAACCAACAAAAAACCCTAAAATGTAGAATGTTCTGATGAAGAAAGAGTTTTAGATACAAAGAGACCATAACAAATATGGATGGCGACATGTTGCTCCAGAAAGCTTGCTTGGAGTGCTTGCTTTAACAAATTGGAAAATTCAGTAAGATTTCGGAATGTTAGAATGTAAAATATTAATATAAAAGAGCACTTCGAAAGAGGATGCAGAATGTCAAAGCTCAAAGGGTCACTATACCAATGAAAAGTTATTATTAGAAGTGACTTTAGAAAGTAGAATGTAGAATGTTTGCACTGGAAAGAGCATCTCATAGTATCGAACATGGAATCTCAGAGACCTGACAATATGGAATATAGAATACTGGAAATGAAGCGACCTTGGAACACATAAGATCAGAGGGGAAGACACTGTTCTCCGAGCTGAAAAGAGTCTAAGAGAGGGGGTGGCTAGGTGGCGCAGTGAGTAGAGCACCGGCCCCAGAGTCGGGAGGACCTGAGTTCGGTTCTGGCCTCAGACACTTAACACACACACACACACACACACACACACACACACACACTCACTCACTCACTCACAGAAACTGGCCGTGTAACCTTGGGCAAGTTACTTGACCCCTGTTGCCCTCCAAAAAGGCAAAAAAAAAAAAAGTATTGTTTTGGGGCAGCCAGGTGGCTCAGTGAGTAAGAGCACCGGCCCAAGAGTCAGGATAACCTAGGATTGAATCCGGGTTCTGATACTTAGCACCACACCCAGAAATAACTGGCCATGTAACCTTGAGCAAGTTACTTAACCCCAATTGCTTATTTAAAAAAAAAGAGTCTAAGAGAGCACCTGACCCAACCCCTCATTTTACAGAGGATAAAGCTCCGGCTAGGATTAGAAAAGTGATTTGTCCAAAACTGAGCATCATCTTAGTGGCCAAACTGAGACTAGAATTAACACTCTTAACTCTTAGCAGGTCTATTATTTGATTATATGGGTTCATAGATTCAGAACTATAATCCACTTTAAAGATCATCTAGTCCAATATCCTCATTTCATAGATTAAAAAAAAAACAACCTGAGACTCAGAGAGGTTATGTGGTTTATCAGAGGTCACACAAGTAATGGGTAGGAATATTTAGTAATTATAATATAAAATAGTCATGAGTCCTCATGAGCATAGCCAAGAAGAATTTGAAACCTCCCCTGCCCCCTCCCCAATCTTAACTATTCATTTGCTTAGTAAATCCCTTCTTGGTAGATAGTGTGGACATAAATTGCATCAGAACTTTTGTGAGCTTCACAAATTCATGAAAAATGGGAAGTCTATGGATGAGATGTGTTTAAAACTTTAAAGGTTAGCCTTCTTTTGTTATTTTCATTAGTTTTATTTCCTCTGATCAGAGCCTTTTCTCTCCTGGCCTCTCTTCCTTCTTCCCTTTTACAATACACTCTTAGAGGGTAGATTTCACAGCATGTCAGAATTGAAGGGAACCACAGAATTTCAGAACTAGAAAAGAGACCTTAAAGATTGTGACATTGAATGTCTCCCTCCACACTTGCTGTCTTGGTGATATCATCTGCTCCCAAGGGTTCAATTAGCATCTCTGTGCAGGTGACTCTCAGACCTCTATATTCACCCTGGTCTCTCACTTAACCTCTAGTTATGCATCACTGACTACCCATTGGTCATCTCCAACTAGCTATGCCATAGTTGTCTTAAATTCAATATGTCAAAAAACAGAATTTTCCCCTTAAACCAAAGCCCTCTCCCAATTCCCCTATTTTTGTTGACAGGACCATCAGTATTCTAGTCACTCATATTAGCAATTTCTTCAACATGTTTTCAACATTTCATTCAACATTTTTGACTATTCATTCTCCCTCACCCTGCTCCACATCCAAAAGTCTAACATTGTAGCAGCAAGCACCCCAAGCGTCCTCAGGGTTTGCAGCTACCACAGGTTCTTGGATCTGCTTTGTTAAAGGAAAGCAACTCAAAATGGGTTAACAAACTTACTTTAATCAGTCAGACATATATCGTTTACCTTGTTCAGGAGAAAAGGTCAGCACCCTGAACCTCAAAGTATACAG
>NW_027186372.1:2460509-2469667 GCF_028583685.1 Petaurus breviceps papuanus
CATAATTATCAAGACAGAAACATCAAGTAGACAGATTTCCAAACTGTCCAACCATTACATCCATACCCAGTCAACATCTGGGTTTCCACATTCTGGGTTTTTCAAAGCCGGGGGACTCTCAACAACGGCTTCCCAGAATTCAGATCAAATCACAGAACACTTCTCAAAGTGAGTCCCAAAACAAAGCTACACATCAGGGCTTATATAGCCTTCTCCTGGCTCAGAGAATGTAACAACCTTTTTGACCCACTGGCCAATCAAAAAGTATCTACTGAAAAACAAGCCTCCCTCCCCAGGCTTCTGGTGCACTTTAGCCTAGGGGCAGGGAAGATCTTTAAAATTTACATTCGCATTACAAACATCCACCCTCTTCTCTCCACTCATGTAGTACAGACCTTCAACATTGTTGCCTGAACTATTGTTAACAAACTCCTAATTAGATTCCCAGCTTACAGTCTCTCTTCTCTCCAACCCATTGTCTACCTAGCTGCTAAAATAATCTCCCTAAAACATAAGTCTGGCCATGTCATTCCCCTGTTCCAGCTTAGTTTTCAAATTTATTGTACATTATTACCCTAAATGGAGATAAACGGACCTACTGGACTTCCCTGGGCTCCACATTCCAGCTCTGTGCCTGTTGCCCATGTCTAGAAGGCATTCTTCCCTCCCCTTCTGTCCCCTCTCAGACTCTCTAGCTTCCTTCAAAGGTCCAGTCCTGTGCCATCTCTGAAAGGAGATCTTTTTGATTCTTCTAGGCATTCTTCCTTCTCTTTACATCATTCACATGTTCATATATGTGTACAGGTAGTTTCCTCCCAGAAGAATGCAAACTCCTTGAGGGCAGGAACTACTTTTCCTTTTAGCTTTGAATTCCCCATCACCCTGCATGGTGCCTGGCACACATTAGACTATATTGATTGGATGTGAAGAGATTTTAGGAACATAAACTGTCATAAGGGAACTTAGAACAGAATATGAATTGTCAGATACAGAAGGGAACTTAGAAATTATCTAAGCCAACACCTTCATTTTGCAGACGAGAAAACTGAGGTCCACAGAGAGGAAGAGCTCACACAGTGGGACTGGAAGGGATGTCTTTCAGGGTAGAGCTCTTTCCATTGCATATTGCCAAATGTTGCTGCTTCCTTTGGATGCTGCTGGGTAGCAGCCAGTTCTGGGAGCAGGTTAGAACTCTGTGCGTTTGTGTTGGGATGGGGCTGGCAGGGGGGAGGATTATAGTTACTAGCTGGGGCTAAGGAGGCCTGGCTTCCTAAACAGGAAAAAAATGCAAAGGAAATCAGGGTTAAAGACATCCTGAGACCCTGTCACTGGCTTATGGGCATGGGGCCAGAAAACAGCAGGGTGGCTAGATGGGACGAGGAATGGGGTTTACACATTTCTGGGATGGAAACAGAAGAGAAAAATGAGGAGGAAGGGAGGTCACATGGTGCCTGGACACCTACCCTCTGTAGCCCAAGTATATAGGAAAACAAGGTGGGGGGGGGGAGTAAGAGGTCTGCTGGCTACAGTTAGTAATTCAATCCCTGCTCTGAAAATAAGCTGGGTTCTAAAATAGAGCATGAGGGTAGGGAGAGGGAGGGAGAGAGGAGATGGGGTGGATCAGAGTAAGGGTTTTCCCCAGTACACTGAGGAAAACTGAGCCAGAGGGAACTAAGGTACTTTCCTTCCAAGACTGCGCCTCCTCACAAATATTTGATTTGTCTAAACACTAATAAGGAATACAGCTGGGAACCGTGTAGCCTTGGGCAAATTTCTTTACCTCTATGATCGGCATACGTATGTTCTAAAATCTCTTTCAGATCAGACATTCGATTGTCTAAGTTCTGATGTTTTTAGTACTAACATTCTACGTTCCATCTTCTAAGCTTCTTTCCAGCTGAGAAATTGTGTCCTAAAATTCCTTCCAGGTCTAACACCAGTAATATGAAGACGACAATGCACGCACTTCCTTCCTCACAACATTGTTGTAATTAAAGGGCTTTGTAAATTTTAGAGATATATAAAAATTAAAACTGTTAATTTTTAAATTAATTTTTATTCTGAACTTTAGAAACACCAGATAAAATGAACATTTCCACATAAATAATAGAAGAGAAAAAGAATTCTCCATGCAACTGCATGTCTTGATAACATACACCTTGCATTTTCAGGTATATAATAGCTTCAGACTGTTGCTTGTTTGTGCTTCATGTCCTCTTTGCCTGCATATTTTTAAAAGATGCCTCAGTGATTTTCTCCTCTTCCTGCGCCTCCTTTTCTTCCTCCTTCTCCTCCTGTTCATCCATCTTTACCTATTCCCTCTACTCCTCCCATCACTCTTGTTGGGAAAAAAAATACCCAAAGTCCTTGTACCATATGTATCATCAAACAATGAATTCCTACATTGGATAGGTCTGAAAATGCATATCACTCTGCCATTTGAGTCTATCACTTGTCTCTCAAGAGGTGAGTAGCATCACCAGTCTGATCATTGTATTAATCAGAATTCTCAACACTTTCAAAGCTGTTTTCTTCATAATGGTATTATTATATAATAACCTCCTGGTTCTGCTCACTGTACTCTGCATCAGTTTATTTAGGTCTTATCAGCTTTCTCTGAAACCATCCATGTCTTTGTTTCTTATGACACAGGAATATTCTATTATATTTATATACCAATATTTGTTTAGCCATTTCCCAATTGATAGGCATTCCCTTAGCTTCCAAACCTTTCCTGCTCCCAAAAACCAAAAGACCCAAACCTTACTATAAAAATTCTTGTACGTTTAAAACTTTTTTCCTTTTTCTGTGTATTCTTGGGATTCTTTGGGATTATGAACCCCATAGTGGTATTGATAGGTCAAAAGATATGCATAGTTCAGTGATTTGGAGGATCTAGTTACAAACTGTTTTCCATAATGATTGGACAAATCCCCAGCTCCACTGATGGTTTATTAGTGTGCCTATTTTCTTGAAGTCCCTTCAACAATTGTCATTTTCCATTTTTATCATTTTTGCAAATCTAATGGGTATGAGGTAGAACTTCAGAATTGCTTTTGTTTACATTTCTCTAAATACTGGTGTTTGAGAGTTTTTTTTTTAATAGTTGCTTATTACTTGAATTTCTTCCTTTGAACACTGTACAAATCCTTTGACCATTCTTCTACTCAGGAATGGCTCTTGTCTTAAAAATTTGATCCAGTTTCTTATATCTTGGATACGAGACCTTTATTGGAGAAATTTGCTACAAAGCTGTCCCCCAATTAACTATTCCATTTCAAATTTTAACTGTCCTGGCTTTGTGCAAAATCTTTTCAATTTTATATGCCCTCTTTATCTTGTTTTCCTTCTTCCTTTTTTTTCTTTCTCTTTCTCCCACCCTTCCTTCCTCCCTTTATTCCTCCTTCCCTTCCTTCCTTCCCCCTTTCTCATTTTGATCTTGAACTCTCCCTCACTCACAGATCTGTAAAGATCATTTCATCCTTGCTTCTGTTATTTCTTTACAACATCACCTTCTATTTCTAAGTCATATATCCATTTGGAGCTTATCTTGATATATGGTAAAATATCTTGAGTTATACTTAATTTCTGTCTGACTGCTTTCTAGTTTTCATGGCAGTTTTTGTTGAATAGTGTGTCCTTGCCCCAGTAGTTTTGGTCTTTGGGTTCATCAAACAGCTATGTTAGCTTCTTTATCTAATCTGTTCTACCAACCAAATAGTACCAAATACTTATTATTTATTCATAGTATAGTTGGATATCTGGTTCTGCTAGAGAAAAGTACTATTATTGTTGCTATTGCCCAGGATGACTCAACGTGAATGCAGGTCCTCCTGACTCTGAGTACAGGGCATTTTTAGCTAATGCACAACGAGCTAAAAAGGTTTCCTAGCACGTTGACTTTCCCTAGCCTTCTAGCAGAAGGCATGGCCTCAATACCTGATGACCCAACAGATTGCCTCTAGTGGGGGCACCAACCTGGTACCAGTCCACCAAGAATCTCCAGACAACAAGAGCTTCGCTACAAAAGATCCATCTCCCATGGTTTCTAAGTCTACAGTACCCTTATGTAATCCAAGTGAGATATCCAGACCCTGTGATATAGTATTAAGATCATAAATTTTGATTCAGAAGATCTGAGTTCAAATCCTATGATAATTGCTACCTACATGAATTTGGATAAGTCACTTCCTTTCTATGAGTCTATTTCCCTTCTGTAAAATGGCATTTTATGATGAAAGTGTTTTGTACACCTCAAACATCTGTAGAAAGCAAGTGGTGCTATTTTGCCCACAATATCCCCAAAGACAGGATGAAGGAGCAGTCATCATTCCCAGATACAAAGTCCCAGAGAAACCAAAAGACTATTCCTAACTCAGCAAGTGTATATAAAGTGCCTGCATTGTCTAAGGTGGGTATGTGGCTAGCTTTAGCTTTAGGCTTGCTCCTCCAAACCGCTGGAGATTCAGTCTGGGTGACCTTAAGCAAATTATTTCTGCTTCTTGGGCCGTAGTTACCCTTTTGTGAAATGAAGGGGTTTAACTAGACAATCACTCAGGACCTTTCCTCTGATTCTAAGCTCTCTATCTCAGTACCCTTTACAGCAAGCTCTTCTGAGCTGGAGCAGTTCTGGGGCCAGGTCAGTGTGGGAAAAAGAGAACATGAAATCTTTCAAAGGGTTCCAGTTGGGAAGCGAAAGAACCGATTATTTGTCAAAGTCTTTCTCTGCTCTCCCACAAGTTAGTTTATAAATATTTCCCCCCAAAAGAGGCTATAGAATCCTAGGTTGTCAGAGCTACAAGGCTCCTTATTTCACACAGGGGCAAACTGAGGGCTAGTGAAGGTAAGTGACTTGTCTAAACTTGCACATTGAGTTAGCGTCTGATCTGGGACAACAATTGAAGTTTCCTGGATCATAGGTTCTTCCTGCCATGTGACCTTGTCCCTCTATATGTGCCGTATGTGCGTGCATGTATTGTGCAAGTGCATGCATGCGTGTGTGAGTGAGTGCGTGTGTGTGAAATAGAGGAAATATTTATGCTCAGGATTGTGCCTCTGCATCCTTTCCCCTTTATTACCAGTTAATGAGTTTTTCATTTCTTTTGGCCTGCTCCATTTCCCACATGTCGTCCCCAGCTTTTCCTCTGAGCTCCCCAGGGCTCCAGACAACAAACCTGCCTTCATGTCAGCACCTCTAAGCATGTGATACTTTCTGGACTTGGGGCCGGATGGGTCTTTTTGGCTGTATTTATCATTTAACAACCAACGGCATTCACTCTATTTCCAAATGACACTCAGAGGTCCATCTGCACTTCTTCATTCTGTGTTCTAATCTCTCCCAGTTCTGACAGATGCAGAACTTTACAGTTCGAAGGGACATCGGTAGCCATCCTGTCCCAACCTCACTTGGAAAGAAAAAAAAAATCCCTTTTACATCACATCCAAAAAGTGGTCAATCCAGTCTTTGCTTGAAGCCTTCTAATGAGAGAAAGCCAACCAGATAGACCATCCTGCTTTGGGGCAGCTCGAAGTGTTTGTTTTCATCAAGCCTAAACTTGTCTCTGTCTTTTAAGGTCTCTTCCAGATATGATATGTTTGGTTCTAGTCTTAAGCTCATTCTAAGCTGCTCTGATTTTCCATGTTCTCTTTTAATGATGATCCATAATATAGAACCTGCTCTTCCTTGTCCCCGCCTACTTGCCTCTCCCAACCCCACCTTTTCCCACTCCCACTTTCTCCTCTCCCCTTCCCAAACACTTGGGGCACATTGACTTTTTGGTACAGCAATTAACACATACAGCATCTTGTACAATGGAACAGATCTTTTTACAGCAAGCATACAGTTAATTGGAAGGAATTTGTTTTTTCATACACTCTAGTTAGAATTCCTGATTTGGGCAGGGGGGGTTGGCAAGGGGAAGAGTATCTTTTTTCTCCCTTTTCAGTTTTTCCCTTATTTGTGCACTAGCTTCCTGGCTTCCAGCACCGCTTTTGGATGCAGAATTTCCTCATTCATTTTGCTTTGTTGCTGTTTTCACATCGGAAGTTCAAAGAGATAGCAACTGTTCTATGTGAATATTAATTCACTAGCTAGTGAACTCCCAAAATGTTGCAACAAGAAAGGTTCTTAGAACATAAAATGTTAGAACTTAGAACATTGAATTTGAGAGGCTTAGAGTTTAGAACACAGAGGGTAAAAGCTTGAAGGACCTTAAAAATAACTTATTGCTACCTCTTCATTTTACAGATGGAAGTCTGCAAGTTCTATAGAGAGGTGGCACAGTGGATAGAATACTGGACTTGGATTCAAGAAATATATGAGCTTGAATCCTGCCTCAGACATTTAGTGACTATGTCACTATGGCCAAATAATTAAATGTTGACTGACCCCCAATGCGGTTAAATGAGGGGATTGAACTTTATGACTCGAAAGGTCCCTTCTGGCTCTAAATTTATAATTTTAGAGAAAGGAATTTTTGTCAGGGTCACTCAAGTTAATACTGAAGCAAGGATTCTTGCTCTGAGGCCAGTGTTCTTTTCACTACAATGGGTTCTTTCTAGGGATCTCAAAACTACATAGGTGACTTTAACTGATTAAAATTAACCTAGAAGAAAGGGAATGGGGAAGGAATAAGCATTTACTAAGTGCCTAATACCATAGTACCATATACCAGGCATTTTGTTAAGCACTTTACAAATATTATTTCATTTGATACTCAAAACAACCCTGCAAGGTGCTGTTATTATGCTCATTTAAAAGTTCAAGACACTGAGGCAAAGAGCTTAAGTCTTACAGCTAATAAGTGTCTGGGGCTGATTTTCAACTCAGGTATTCCTGAATCCATTCCCAACCCTCTGTCCACTGTACCATCTCTCTCCCCCACCCTCTTCACATCAGAAGGCAGCAGCAAATTCCAGAAGTCATAGATATTTTAAAAAAGAAAACATGATAAGGAAGGGAAGCTTCTTGACAAGGTTATCACCACAAATTGAGGCACTTCTTTCACAAGAGCATCCAAATATTCTTCAGGTTTCTAGCATGTGCCATCAGTATTGCCCCATCCCATCCCATGTCCCAGACTCACCAATAGAACTATCCTTAAATACCCAGGAATCTACTACCCTTCATAGCAGCCTCTCTCTTTTTTTTTTTTTTTCTTGAGCAATTGGGGTTAAGTAACTTGCTCAAGGTTACACGGCCAGTTATTTCTGGGTGTGGTGCTGAGTATCTGAGCCCGGATTTGATCCCCAGGTCATCCTGACACTGGAGCCGGTGCTCTTACTCACTGTGCTACCTGGCCACCCCCATAGCAGCCTCTCTTAAGATCATGGGGGCCTTCTTCAGTCATCCTGATCTACATCTTGCCGCTGGACCCAGATGGCTCTGGAGGAGAAAGTGAGGCTAGAGACCTTGTACATCCCTTCCTCACTATGATCCACATCACTTGCATGTCACGGCATCATCTCCCTGATGTCCTGATCCTCTTTGAGAACAAAGTACAAACAACAACAATTTCAGGATTGAAGAATGTTGGGATGGAAATAAACTTCGAGAGTGAAGTTCAAGTCCGACTATTTTACATGTTGAGGCTTGTCTGGGATGTGACATGTACCTGACATGGTTGGGAAGTTCCCTTCTCTTCCATCAGTGAGAGGCCTCACCAATTATGTTCACTTTTTAGGGGCTCAGTGACTAGCACCCCAGCTCTATTAACCACTTAATGTTGGATTAGCTTTTACAAAGGAATATTTACTTCAAAAATATAACAAGAACAAATACACCAACATTTTCCCCAACACCTTAGGGTCATAAATAGCTCTACACACAGCCATATTCAGCTATGCACTCAGCCACACACCCCACATGCATACATGCATGAATGCACACATACATACATTCACACACTACCTAGGTTTCTAGGGAAAAAGGGAGGATTAGTTTCACAATTTAGATTAGTCCCACCCAATTCACATCCAAATCTCTGCTTGGCTAGCAACCATGACTCCTTGTACCTCAAGATGTTGCTGAAAGACCAGTATTATACCTGCCTGAGATTTCTGGTCTCACAGATCCCTATGGCTCATGCTCTTGGGTCAGAGACTCCACTTCTTACATCTAGAGTGGAAAAGAACAAAGGAAAAGGTCAAAAGCCCAGGTCCATTTCTGGGGACCACATGTTCTGAAGTACAGGGCAGATGGCCCTCAGACCCTTCCCCATTACCTTATGGTATTAGTTAAGGAGATGTTCATCTTCAGACAGAAAAATGGAAAAGGATGCTGTCAGACCATCTTAACGATGCTGACCTTTCCAGCAACACAGCCAATGGAAAAGGTCACTCCTAACTCTGTGGTAGGCTAATGCACAATGTACATGAATCTTTAGTTCTCCAGTATTCCAGAAGCATTTCCCCAGTGTCTTTCCTATTTCAGGTAGTCTAGGTATGCAACAAAAAGCATTATACTAGTATGTGTTAGTCAGTGAGCCAGTCAACAAACATTTATAAAGTACCTTTTATGTGCCAGGCTCTGTACTGAGCACTAGGGCTACAAAGAAAGGCAAAAGTCGGTTCTTGCCCTCAAGGAGCTTATAATCAATATATAAAAACGGTATAAGAAAGGAAGCAGAAAAAGAAAGAGGAGGCTATTGGGTCTGAGATATGATGGAGTCTAGAGAAGTATATCCAAGTGGGAAATGAAGAGATCGCTGACCTGGGCTCCCTCTTTAAATGAGGGTTCTGGGAGGAGAGGTGTCTACCCTCCATTCAGAGGGAAGATCAGATCCCAGGAACCGAGACCCAGCTCTGCTATTAACTGACTGGGTAACCAGAGGCAAATCAGTTCATGAGCTTTAGTTTGCTCCTGTGAAAAATCAGATCATCACGGGTGGCCAGGTGGGTCAGTGAATAAGAGCACCGGCTCCAGTGTTGAGAAGACCTGGAGATCGAATCCCAGGCTCAGACACTTAGCACCCACCCAGAAACACCTGGCCATGTAACCTTGAGCAAGTTACTTAACCCCGATTGCTTAGGGGCAGCCAGGTGGCTCAGCGAGTAAGAGCACAGGCTCCAGTGTCAGGATGACCTGGGGATCAAATCCGGGCTCAGATACTCAGCACCACACCCAGAAATAACTGGCCGTGTAACCTTGAGCAAGTTAC
>NW_027186372.1:2469677-2479817 GCF_028583685.1 Petaurus breviceps papuanus
AGCACCACACCCAGAAATAACTGGCCGTGTAACCTTGAGCAAGTTACTTAACCCCGATTGCTTTAAAAAAAAAAAAAAAAAAGAAAAATCAGATCATCAGACAATATACCCAATGTCTTTCTGCCCCACCAGGCTATGTTCTGTGTTCTCTGTTTTGTGTTCTATGTTCTCTCCCACCTCTGACATTCTGTGACCTGAAGGCTCTTCAGTTTATTGAATATTCAGTGGAGTCTGAGGAATTTACAGTGTCACCCTAAAGCTGGCATGTACCTGACATGGTGGCATGTACCTGACAATGTAATGACATTAATGAAATGTCATTGTGTTACCTCTAATGGCAACAGATTTATGCACATCACAGCCAAACCATTTTTGTTAGGTCATGAAGCAGCAGACAGGGTCCAGGAGAACTGAGGGACAGGACAAACACATTTTTGGGGAAAAACGGGACAGAGAGAGAAAGGTCACCAGCTCTGAAGAGGGTAGGCAGACCAGGGTTTCAGGGACTGAGTCAACTGGAGGGGGTAGCCTGATTGAGAGACCACAAAGCAAGGCCAACAAAGGCACAAGTGTGAATGTCCCCGAAAAGAAGGACATCTTCCTCAACCCGTTAAACCACTTTTACCAGCAGCAACAGTTGCATTAGCAAAAGAGTGTGTGTGCTTGGGGAGGGAAGAAGGGGTGTTTTCTCTCTTTACTTTTCTCAAGTTCTTTCCAGTCTCAGAGAGACCTTCTACTCCAGTGGGCTCTACCAAGAAAGATGCCATGTTTCTTACTCTGTCTGAAGTATGGCCACCCCAAACACCTTTCTGGGATATAGGAATTTAGAAGGAAGTATGGAGAGGGGCAAAGTACACTGGCCCAGAAGTTAAAGGGCTTGGGTTCAGGTGCCTGTTTTGCCAGTGACTTAAAATACAACCTTGAGGTCTGGCTAGGTGGTACAGTGAATAAAGCACTGGCCCTGGAGTCAGGAGGACCTGAATTCAAATACAGCCTCAGATACTTAACACACACACACATACAAAAAAAAAAAAACCTGGCCGTGTGACCTTGGGCAACTCGCTTAACCCCAGTGCAGATGAGAGAATGTAGTATGTATGAAAGATATTATAAAGGTAAAATCAACAAGACTCGGCAACAGTTGAATAGGTGGGCCGACAGAAAACCAAAGTTGCAAATCTGGGTGATTCGGAGAATGGTATTATTGCTTTTGACAGTGACAGGGAAATTAGGAAGAAGGGAAGGATTGGGAATAAAGATAGTGAGTTCATTTTTTGATATGTTGAGTTTAAGATGTCTATAGGACATCCAGTTTGAAATTTCCAATAGAAAATTGGAGATGAGATACTGGCAGTTAGAGAGGTCCCTTCTCACTCTGACATTCTGGGCACTATGTTCTAAGGGCCCTTCTAGTTCTCTTATTCTGTGTTTTCTATGTTCTGCTTGAGAAATCAACTTCATATGTAAAATGTAGGGAAGACATGGCTAGTCAACATTTTGTCTGAAAAAGATCCTGGGAATTTAGTGGACTCCTAAATCCATATGAGTGAGTATTGTGATGTGTGATATGACAGTAAAGAGAGTTTAATATGGGGAGGGGAACCTTTGACCTCAAGGCCACATGTAGCCCTATGGGTCCTCAAGTGCAGCCCTTTGAAGATTCAGTGAAAGGGCTAAATTTGAGGAGTTAGAGGGCTTTAGTCAAAGGGCCACACTTGAGGACCTAGAGGACCATATGTGTCCTCAGGACTGCAGGTTCACCACCCCTGGCTTACCGTTAGTCTGAATGAATAGCTCATAAAGGATATGGTTTGCAAAGTGTTCTCAAGAGGTACTAGTCACATGAATATTATGTATGATCTTGTCAGACGACATTTTTAATATTATGATTGTTTCTAGGAATCACAGTTTAAGAAAGAGGTTTATAGGGGCAGCTAGGTGGCGCAGTGAGTAAAGCAGCAGCCCTGGAGTCAGGAAGACCCGAGTTCGGTTCTGGCTTCAGACACTTAATACGCGCACACACACACACGCACGCACACACACACACACATACACACACACACGCACACACAAAACTAGCCGTGTAACCTTGGGCAAGTTACTTAACCCCAACTGCCCTCCAAAAAGGCAAAAAAAAAAAAAAAAGTGGAATAGACTGCCTGGGGAGATAGTAGGTTCCTGGCAGGGGTATGCTAGTAAATGTTTAATAACCAGCGCTCTCTCTCTCAATTAAAAAAAAAAAGACATGGGAAATATACATTTAAGTTTAATCACTTAATCTGCATTAAACATTTTCTCCATCACTTTCTTAAGTCTAGACAAACAACAAAACAATAGATCAGGCCCTGGTTTGTAGTGTTTTTGATTTCCAAATGCTCCCAAGTGAAAATGTAACAGTCGACTCCCCTGAGCATCTTGGCATTTGCTCCAGCACATTCTTTGGGTCCTTAATTAAAATATAGATGATGCCCATCTGAGGAATAAGTTGTGCAGGGGACTCTTATTCAGATAAGGGTTGCATAAGAAGGCCTCCCAGCTCTGACATTCTGTGTTCTAAGTCAGAGGTTCTGAATGTCAGATCCACGAACTTGTTTTCCTAAACATTTGATAACTATATTTCAATAGTTTGGTTTATTTTGTAATCCTATGCATTTCATTTTGTTCTATGAAAAACATTATTCTGAGAAACAAAACAAAACAAAAAAACCAAAACATTATTCTGAGAAGGAGTCCATAGACTTCTCCATATTGTCAAAGGGGTCCATGGCACCAAAAAAAAAAAAAAGTTAAGAATCCCTGGTCTGTTTCCTTTCAGCTTTAACATTCTGTGTTCTATGTTCTAAGATGCCTCCCAGCTGTGACATTCTTTGTCCTCTGGCCCTTTCCAACTCTGATGTTATGTGTTTGATGTTAGAACATTCCTTTCAATTCTATTATTGTGGGATTTTATACCCAATTCTGGGAAGTATGGGTTGGGGGTGGGGCGGGGAAGGGGCAGGGTAGGCCCTGAATAGCCTGACACTCCGGCTTTGGAAGATCTGTTTCCTTTCAGAGCTGAATCGTAACTAAGAGTTGAGACTTCTCCCAGCCCCACACAGGCCTCCTCTGGGTGAGCTAAGCCTTCCAGCCCCTGTGGCTGCTGAATGCGATATGGCACAGCGTGCACCAGGGGCAGTTAGAAAAGGGCTTTGTCCCTGTGGGCAATGATGGTAAAGAGGTGGGAGGGAGGCAAGAAATCCACTCTAGGAAGGTCCTGATAGGAGGTTTCTCTTTCCCTAATCATGAGTAAAAGTTGTCATTTGACTAGTCTTCCTCGACTTTTTTATTCCAAAGTAATGGTCAAGGCAACTTGACAGGAATGTAGAGCCACAGAGTCATAGAATTTTAGGGACCTCAGAGATCATCTAATATAGCTTTCTGGTTTTATAGCTGAGAAAACTAATGCTCAGGAAGGGAATGTTTTGACTGTCATCATGAAGCTATTAAGTGAAAGAGCCAATATTTAAATCCAGGTCCTTTGATTTGAAATTCCCTTTTTTGATTTGATCTTCCCTTTATATGTTTATAGTGTTGATCTTTGACCCCTAAATTTGGGTCTTGTTTCTGCCATTGACTTCTCTAAGTCTCAGTTTTCCCATTTGTAAAAGTGGGTTTAATCATCCTTGCCCTATTTCACAAGGATGTTGAGAGGAAAGTATTTTGTAAGTTATGAAATGCTCTAGAAATGTAGGGTGGCCTCATGTGCACTCAAAGAATTTTTGAAGCAGGAAGAGACCTTAGAGATCAGAGAGACCAACCCTCTTCAAGGAAACTGTGGTCCAGAGAGGAACTTTAGATTTTGATCACTAGATGAGAGTGAGATAGGACCTTCCAGAGCTGAATGTGACTTGCCTGAGGCTATGCAGAGAATCAGTGGCAGAGAAGTGGTGAGAGCCCAGTTCATAGGCCTCACCCAGTGAGGCCATTCTTTTGTATGATCTGGGCAAAGGCCCCACAAGATTGGCAAAGTAGGGATTGTTATTCCTGTTTTACACCTAAGGAAACTGATCCTCAGCTCTGAAGGTACAATGTGTTCAATGTTAGAAGGATCCTTTCAATTCTATTGTTCTTGGATTCTAGATTCTCCTGCCTCGGGGGGGTAGGGGAATCTGATTCGGCAAGAACAGTGATTATAGAATCTGCAGAATCATAGGCTGAGGCTAGGAGGAACAGGCACCTCCAGAAATCCTCTGATCTACACTCTCCCTTATTTTACAGATGAGGAAACTGAGGTCCACAGAAGTCAAACTATTGGGCCCCAAGGTCACATAGCTAGGGAAAAGCAAAGCAAAGGTTTCACCCACATCCTCGAATACCAAATGCAGGCCCATTTCATTGCACCTTGCTGAAGGTGGAGGATATAGTTTCAGACATAGAATCTCTTAAGCAGGAAGGCATTCAGAGGTCATCTGGTCTGCCACCTGCCTGCAGTATGACCCTCCTCCAAGATATTTCCATTAGGTGGTTATCCAACCCATGCTTGAATACTTACCTGGAAAATGGTCATGGTGAGGTGGTGTTTGGATCAATCAGTCAAACAACAAGCAGTTATCTAACCTTTACTTTATGCTAGGCACCATGCCAAGAACTGGAGATAAGAAGGAAAAAAACAGCCCCACTTGGGAAAACCAAGTGTACCAAAGCTGGAACTGCAATAATCAGTCAAAGCTGCCAAGAGATTTTGAGAATTACTGATAGATAGGAGATGTAGTAGATAGACTGCTGGATCTGGAGTCAGTAAGACCTGAATTCAAATATAATCTGAGATACTTATTAGCTGTGTGACCCAAGGCAAGTCACTTAACCCCTTTCGCCTTCAACTTACCAATCTGTAAAATGGGGATAATAATAGCACCTAGCTCCTGGGATAGTTGTGATGATAAAATGAGATATTTGTAAAGTTCCTTGCAGATCTTAGAGTACTATTAAAAAAATGCTATTATAATTATTGTTGTTTTTATTAAGAGTAGTAGTTGAAGCCATGTGATGGGATCAATTCTTTCAGTGAAAGAATGCTGAGAGAAAAGAGTAGGGAGCCAGGGGAATTCCCATGGTTCAAAGTATATGTGGCATGCGGTGGGGAGCATGTGGAGACAAGTGTGCTATAGTAGATAGAGAGCTGACCTAGGAAAAAAGATTTGTATCAAATCCTATCACTGGTACATGCTAGCTTTATGACCCTTGGCAAGTCTCCTAACCTCTATTTGGCTCAGTTTCTTCATCTGTAAAATAGGGGTGATAATAGTATCCATCTCCTAGGGGTGTTGTGAGGATCAAATGACATAATAATTGTAACCTGTTCACAATGACTGACATGGTAAGTGCTATATAAAGGGTCATTATTGGCCGTTGCTTAAACCTGACCTCTAAATGTTCTGGGCATCTCTTTCAAATTATAAGAGGTAGAGAAGGTGCCTAACTACAATTGGTAAAGTTCCTCACCTGGGAGTTTCAGATACCAATAAAAATCACAGGTCCAATCCCTATCCCCATCCTAAAAGCAGCGAGAAGGAGAAAAGCAAGACAGAGCAGCCAGAGAGGTAGGAGGAAAACCAGTAAGTCAAGAAAGGATAGAAGTGTCAGGAAGAGTAACTTCAATTTATACTCACACTGGAAGGCTGACAAAGGACCTCCTTCTGCACAAAGCGGTGAAATGGCCCGGACAGGTCTGAGGACGCCCTTCTCATAGATAAGGAAACTGGAAGTCGCAGTGTTGGAGTGACTGACTTCCCTAGGGTCAACCAGCTAGAAGCATTAGGGATGGGAACTGAATCCAGCTCTTGGAATCCTCTGTGCAGTACCCCCTATGGTGACACACTGCTGCTTCTCCCGGGGTCAGATGCAGAAGAGAGCCTGAGTACTTCAATGGCTGTCATGTCAGAGAGGTATTAGGCTCCTTCTCCACATCGCTCCCTAAGTAAGCAGGCTCCAAAGACTACCTCTTTCCTCTAGGATAAAAGACAAACTCCTCTCTTTGACAATAGAAGCCTTCACAACGTGGCTCTAACCGGGCTTCTCAGACCATTTCCCACTATTTCCTGAGATAATGGCTGCCCTTCACACACTCTCTGTTGCAGCCCAATGGGCCTCCTTGCCATCTCCCTCAGAAGATCTTTGGTAGGTCTTATAAGCCTGGCCTGCTCTCTGTTCAACTTTGTCTCTTAGAATTCAAAGCCTCATTGAAGTCTCGATTCATGCCATTGCCTATATGAGACCTTTCCCAATCCTCCCCCCACAAATTATTAATGTTTTCCCAAAACTAATTTGCATTTTGTTTGTATGCATTTGTATTTACTTATGTGTGTACATGTTACCTCCCCTCTTCACCTCACCATTGACTCAGCTCCTTGAAAACAGGGACTATTTTTCATTGTTGGTTTCATATCCAAAGCACGTTTGTTTGTGGAATGAAATAGAATGGAGCAGAATTCTTGTCTCCAAATGGTTAAAGGAATGGGTGGGAAGAATAGAAAAGTTGGTTGAAGTTTGATGGGGAAGAAACACTTCTTAATTATTAATGGTGCACCAAAATTGGACAGATGATCTCAGGAGGAAGTGTGTTCTTCCTTGAAGTTCCTCAAGTGGAGGGTGGTCAGGGATGATCCCTCTTTTGAGTATGGGTTGAATTAATTGGCCAGTGAGGGACCTTCTGACATTGAATCATGAGATTCTGAGAAAAAGGAAAAGGAGAGTGATAATCCAGTTAGAAAAAAGGAAGTTGTATGTGATCCCGGAAACACGAGTTGTCATATTGCAAGTTTAGGAGGTAGGTTTCAAGAGTTTGGCAGTGGAAGGAAGGAGAGCGATGGGAGGAAGGTTTAAAGCAGACGCCTTCACCTTGTAGACTGTCAGCAGATGCCACCAGGAGAGGTTTAATGAGAATGACTCAAATATCAAGAAACTGCTTACTTTGCGGTAGATAATGCCTTGTCAGCATCCAAGCACAGCACATGCTTCCTGCAGATGTTTATAGAAGCCTTTGGTATGACCTGCAGATTCAGCTAAGCATCGCACGTGTTCATAGGAATGATTCCAGGGCTGCTTTAGGTAGGAAGATGCAGGAGGATGCCAAACTGGGGACTTTTCCACAACCTTGAAGAATTCTTGAGGACCGCCCGTGAACAGAGCTCAGGGCTAGGGGAGAAGCAAAGTCAATCAGTCAATAAATATTTCTTTCAAATTTACTTTGTACCAGCCCTGGGGACACAGAGAAAGGCAAAAACAGTGTCTAAGGTCAAGTCATCCACATTCTAATGGGGAAAATAACACGTGAACTAGGTAGATGCAAGATAAATACAGAATAAATAAAGAATAAATACAGAATAAACGGATGGTAATCTGAGAGAGAAAGGCTGGGGAGGAGGGGAGATGGGAATTGGACTGAAATTTACGGAGGACAGGGAAATTAAAAGGCATGAGGGAGGTGGCAGAGAATTCTAGATATGGGGCATAGCTGGTGAGAACAGAGAGGTATAACATTGTGAGAAGCAGCAGGCAGGTGATTGAAACAGCCACAGAGTGAGTGGAGTAATAGAAAATGGGAGAAAGGAAGGAGATAGATTCTAAGGAGCTTTATATGCCACAGAGACAGCTTGATACTTGATTTCGGGGGCATGAAAGAACACTAGCATTTGCCAAAAAGGGGAGGACCTAACTAGCCCTACAGCTTCGAAAAATCACTTTGGCAGCTAAGTGGGGGATGGATTGTAATATGAAGAGACCAAAGAGACATGGGCAGGGGGAACAAGTAAAAGGCTATTGCAGTAGTTCAGGTGAGCAGTAACGAGAAGCTGAATTAGAGTGGTGCGTCTGTGGTTGGAGAGAAGAGGCCGAATATGTTGTGAAAAGGGAAACTACAATATCTGACAGCCAGACGTGTCTTGCTCTTAGGGAGTTTGCCATCTAGTTGGGAGGGTAAAGCATGGGCACAAATCACTATGATGCAAATTGATAATGATCACTAATGATTGATGATGACAAATCTCATTTCTTTAGTGCTTTGAGGGTTCCACATCACTTTCCTAACAACTTCCCTGTGAGGTATTGTTATCTCCATTTTGCATATGAGAAAACAGGGACTCAGAGAGGTAAGTAAGTTATCTGTTTTGGGTACCAGAGCTGGAATTTGGTCTTCCATAGGTGGTGCTGTGGATAGAGCACTGGTCCTGAATCTTCCTGAGTTCAAATCTGGCCTCAGACTCTTAGTGACTGTGTGACCCTGGGAAAGTCACTTACCCCTATTTGCCTCAGTTTCCTCACCTGTAAAATGAGCTGGAGAAGGAAATGGCAAGCCACTCCAGTATCTTTGCTAAGAAAATCCCAAATGGGGTCATGAAGAGTCAGGCATGACTGAACAACAACTCCTCAAGTTAAGTTCGGTGCTCTTTCCAAAAAGATAAGTATAAAGTATTGTGAGATCTGAAAAAGGAGAGTGAAATTCTAGCTATGTGGAAAGGTGTTTTTAGGGGAGGCTTCACAGAGAGGAGAGGCATATTTAATCTAGGTATTGAAGATTGGGAACGATCCTAATAAGTGAAGATTTTAAGGGGAAGAAGACAACATTCTAGGCAGAAGGTACAGTGTCAGATGTCAGGATAGGAGTAGGGGAGAGAAAGTCAGAGGATTGCTAGTGGGCTAGGTTGTCAAAGCTGTCAAATATGGGAAGGGCGAGAGGATGAAATGGTCGTATAAAGGTAGGGTACGGCCTAATGGCACAGGCCCTCCCCTTCCACTCTCAGCAGTTTGGATTTTGTCATGTGGGTAACAGGTAATGAAGATATTTTGAGCTGATGAGTAATGTCTTCAGGAATGCCATTCGTACATTTGCCTAAACTCTTTCTAAACCTCTCACCTGTTGATACCCCTTTATGGGAACAACATATTCCATAACTTCAATAGGACTTCCTTTTATTTTCCCCCAAATTATCTCTCAAGCTTCCAGTAGAGTGTCTTCTTCTGGTATCTGGAATCGGATGAACAAAGGCAAGTTCACTCTTTTTATTCCCTTTGTAATTGTACAGGCCATTTTAACAGGATCATGGCATCTAGAATGAGGGAGATGACGATCTCATTGTTGTTTACCTTGGTCATACTACACCTGGACTATTGTTCAGTTCTGGGAGTTCAGATGGATACTATTCAGCTGGAAACCATCTAGAAAAGGGTGATAAAGTTGGTGAAGGATCTCCAGAACATGCCAGATGTTACTCAATTGAAAATAAGCTTCAGTTCAGAGAAGAAAGACTCAGGAGGGACATAATAGTTGTCTTCAAGTATCTGAAGGTCAATTATGCAGATAAGACTTGTTCTTCTTCGTCCCAGAAGGCAGAACTAAGGGTAATGGATGGAAGTTGTGTACAACCTAAATGTTAGTATCCATGTTAAGATACTTTTCCTATCAATCAGAGAAATCCCAAACCAAACGGGTTGCCTCTGGAAGAGATGACTTTGCCATCCTGGAGGTATTCACACGGAGGCTGGATAACTGCTTGTCATTAACACTGTTGAAGGAATTCCTGGTCAAGCATAGGTTGGCCCAAATGCCATTGAGGTCCCTTCCAAATCTGATATTCTATAATTTCATGATCCCCTTCCACCGTGGGCTTAATCTTTTCAGTGTGAAGCAGACTCACCCTTTTGGCCTCTTTTCTTTCCTTCTCTGGAACATCCCCAGTTTTCTGGAAAGACAGTGGTCAGAGTCCCACATCTGTACATCAGGGGTCCATCATTTCATTGGTGTCGTCACTTCCCCCCATTCTTGTTTTTGTCTTTGTAACCTGAAGGCCTAGCACAGAACTTGACACATGGCTAACATTAATAAATGCCCATTGGTTAGTCAGTTGATTGATGCTGATCTCATCCCATCCACACCTTAGTAGATGGACTTCATGTACTATAGCTGAACAACAAAAAAAAGGAAATTCCTTGTAGGGTTTCCCCTGATGACAGAGCTTCTTCCTGCTTTACTGAAATGGTCCTCGAGTGATAGACACCGATTCCATGCCCAGATCCATGTTCAAAGCCTTTCCCTCTTGGTCCGAGTTGTCAGATCCTACTCTCTCTCTCTCTCTCTCTCTCTCTCTCTCTCTCTCTCTCTCTCTC
>NW_027186372.1:2479827-2550359 GCF_028583685.1 Petaurus breviceps papuanus
TCTTTCTGTCTCTGTCTCTCTGTCTCTCTCTGTCTCTCTGTCTCTCTCTCTCCCTTCTGTCTTAGTTTTTGATGCTCTACAGTTACCACTATTCCATTACGAATTCCTAGACAAGATCATTAGTGAAAGATTACAACCAGAGAACCCTGAAGCTAACAGAGACTCTTGATTCCCTAGAGAGGAAAGAAGTGTCCCTCTTTTATCAAGAGTCAGTCAGTCAACAGTCAACAAGCATTTGTTGAGCACCTAGTGTATGCTAGGTACTAGGGATGCAAATAAAGGCAAAAGACAGTCCTTGCCCTAAAGGAGTTCGCAATCTAATGGCACTAAGAAAGTTTTTGGTTTCTTTAGCTAAGCATGTTGTCAACCTTAAAGCACTCTCAGAATAGAAGTCATTACCACAGCACCCTGGGCTGGCATCTTCAGGAATCGCCTAAAGAGAATCTTTGCTGGGTTATGGTAAAGTGCCTAGATTAACTCCACCTCAGAGAAAAATTGGGATTACTTTCCCTTAAATGATTTACACTAATTTTTGTTTAGCCTTATTGCCGACTATTGGAACACCATCAACCACAAGTCATAGGTTGAATACAATACAACTTACATTTATTAAACCCCCACAGGGTGCAGAGCCCTGTGTTCAATTGCTGGGGAGATTCAGAGTGTGATTATGACATGGTCCCTGCCCCCTCATACCAGCAAAAGAAGCAGCACAGCTCTGTGAGCTAGAATGGATGTCTATGTTTCTCTCTATTAGTTGAAGTTACTTTGCCAAGGTCACACAGCTAGTAAATATTGAAGCCGGGACTCACATTCAGATTGTCTGAATCCAAGTCCAGTTCACTCCCCACTAATAATAATGGCTAACATTTATACAGCTCTTACTATGGGTCATGCACTGCGCTTTACAATGCTTGTTTTATTTGATCCTCACAACAACCCCGCAAGATAAGTGCTATTATTATCCCCGTTTGACACATGAAGAAACTGAAGCAAACAAAGGTTAGGTGACTTGCCCAGGATCACGAAGCTAATAAGTGTCTGAGGCCACATTTGAACTCAGGTCTTCCTGCCTCCAGATCCAATGCTCTATCCACTGTGCCACCTCATTGCTTTGATATACCCCACAACGTCCAGGAACTTCCGGCAGAATAAGGGGATATTATTCATGCAAAAATCATTATGATATAAAATAATAAATGATAAATATGAAATACTGGGGGCATCCCAACATGTACAAGGCCCTTGGTTCAAGATCACCCACTCACTGACATAGCTCACAGGTCCCCACAGATGTGGTTACTTTTATCAGCCAGCCAGAAGACAAGTTTGTTCAAAACAAAAGGCATTTTCATCAAACAGCCTGGCAAATGAAATGACCAAAAAAAAAAAAAAAGGATCCAGGGAGTATCTGTGAGGTGCCCACACTAGAAAGTTCTTTGGCCAGAGTACATGTGTTGGGAACCATCATGATCAAAGCTGATCAGGAACCTGTATAACCAGAATCCGGTCATGGAAGATACATAAAAGACACAAATGCCCGGGGTAACTCACTCTTCTAATACTCCTGAACTAATGTCCTTTAATGATATAGTGTTTTTCTTTCCTCTTCTCAGTTGGGCTTTGACTCTCTACTCTGTTGGATGACACATCTCTCTCTGCCCACTGTCGAGTTCTCTCTGGTGGATGTCTCCACTGCTGGGCTTCAGCCTTTTGGGAATATCTATATCTCACTCCTGTCCTATGTTAAGGTGCAGTGGCTAGAAAGTCTCTCTTTGGTAAGGAGAGATCTGTGCTCTTTTATTGCAAAAGCAAAGGTAAGAGTCATCCCATCTAGAAAGACAGCTCAAAAAAAAAAGAGAAAAAGACCAGAAGAATGCTCTATATTATACACATCTGATAGTAAAAAATTCCAAGACTTTTGCATTATATTTTGGTCAACTCCGAATCTTGCTGGTCTTCTTACACATCTAAAATAGGTTCAAGAAAATGTTATGTAAAATTTGAGGAAGGAAAAGTACTTAATATGTGTTATTTAGATCAGGGAAAGCTTCCTTTACTATTTGAATTGGCCTTCAAGGATTGGTGGAATTTCAGTTTCAATAGACAGGAGGTAAAAGTGTGAGAGAGAACTTCCAGGCATAGGAAACAGCTTGAACAAAGACACAGTGGCTGGAAAGTTCAGGACATTCTCCAGTAATGGCCAGTCTCTGAATTTTGCTGGAGTATAGGACACATGAAAGGCAATAGTACAGGATTAGTTTTACCTTACCGTGGAAAGCCTTGAATGCCAAGCTAAGGAATTTGAACTTTAGTCATAAATTACAGGATTTAGACTGGGAAGGAAAATAGAAATTACTTAACTCAACCTCCTAACTTTACATAGGAGAAAATTAAGGCCAGAAAGTTTAACCAACTTGCCTCCATGCCCCTGAGAATTTAACTCTTACAGGAAATTACTGCCCTGGGGCCCAGTTATCGTGATTGGTTGTTGTCTGGATTATTACTTCTAGGCCTCTCTAGGCATGCTTCACATCACTCGCAAAGCTGTCTTCTTGCTTGACAGCTGCCTTGCTGCTTCCCCTGTACCTTTCACCCCCTTCCCCTTTTTTACATTCTTGAAGCTTAATCAAATTAGCTCTGTCACTATTCCAGGAAAAAAACTATATGAGTCTACTTCTTATGGCTCTACTCACTACCCTTATAACTTTCCAAAACAAAATACTCCACCCGGGTCTTCAGTCCTCTACCTGTGCTGTCTCTTCCCGCCTCACCACATCAGAAAGTAAGCTTTTTGATCGTATTCCCTTTTTAAGCACCTCACAGGTTAACACGCTGCTTGGCACCCTCTAAGTACTCAATAGCAACCCTGAATATTGCAACCCAAATCCTCTGACTCTAAAAACAATAGGCTTTCCCCCATGCCACCTTGCTTCTTAATATTCACTCATTCTTTCAACAAATATTTATTGAACACCTGCAGTACATGATTCTTCAGAGTCAGTGAAAATACAAAATTTAGATTCAAAAAATAATACCTCTTCTTGTGGGATTTATAGTGTTGTAGGGGAATGAGGTATAGTAAGAATAATAAATAGTAAATGCATTAGAGAAGTGCAAACTACTCTGAGATCCCAGGCAGTGAAGCATGGGCCTTTAATACTTAGAGTTGGAAAGGCACCTTTCTAAGCTCCAGTGATCTTTTCCATTATATCACAATGCAGCAGGACAATGCTATAATCTGAATTTTGCTTTAGCAGATGATTTGAGTGTGGTACAAAGGAGAGACTGGAGGGAGAAAGATGGAAGATCGAAGTGGCCTGTGAGAACCTCTTATCACTCTTTTATTACCCTGAAGAATTAAGTGTCCTTGACAAAACTCAAGACTGTGGCCTCTCTCCTAAACAGTTTCCAAAGATGCAAAATAATCCTGGTCCTACCCTGCTCCCTGGAGAGCCTTGATGTTTATGCTTCTTTATTCAGAGAGCTGACTGTTTATCTCTTTCCTTTGTTTGCTGTTTTTTAGTCACTTCCCCATCTATGACAAAACTACTGACCTCAGTCCCCTTGGTGACTCATTTTCTGTTAATAACCTGTAGTGAAGAATCTTGTTAAAGACTTTTTGGTCTTTATAATATAATAATATGCTAATGTATTATATATATATATACATATATACATAAGCTTGGATTGCTTATATTAACCAGTTCCCATTTATCCGCATGCACATTTGTTCTGCCTGAAAATCTAAGATCATTTAGTAATGATTTCTCTTGTAGAAAACATGTCATATTTTCCCCAGTAGTTTACACTTACTCACGGATCCTTCCCTTTGTTATAGATTCCAAAACTTTTTTAAATATGAGACTCCACATACTTATCTCTAACGGGAAACAATGTATAGATAGCATAAATAACAAAGTCATCCCAAAAGATCTGAACAGGCTAGATTGATGGGCCAAATTAATAAGATGAGATTTAATGGGAATAAGTTTAAAGTCTTATGCTTGTCTAGTTAATGATTTTGAGCCCAAGTATGAGATAGATTAGACATATCTAATGTAATTTGCATGAAAAAGACTAGAAGGCCTTAGTGGATTCCACTTTAAGTATGTCAAGAATGTAATCTAACAGCCAAAAAAGTGAATGTGATCTCAAGTGGCATTAAAAGAATAGAATCATCGGGTCCCAAGCATATGGGATCTAGAATATAGAGCACTAATAATAAATGCAAACTATAATTATAATCCAGGAAAGTGGCAGCTTTGCTGACCTCTAGCCTCATTCAACCACATCTGGAGTTTTATGGTGATCCCAGGTGCCATATTTTATGAAGAACATTGACAAATTAGAGCATGTCCAGAGGAGGGAAACTAGGCCAGGGAGAGGCACCTTTTGCCAGACACCAATAAAATGAATGTTTATTAGGAACTCATACACCGCGCTGAGTATACAAAACAAAAATGAAACAAGTCCTGTTCTCAACAAGTTAATGTCCTTTAAACGAACTAGGTGTGTTTACTCTGGAGAAGAAAAGAAATAGTTATAGGGCACATCATCATCATCATCATAACTGCCATTATATAGCCCCCTAAGATCACCAAGAACTTTCTCATCCATAATCTCTTTTAATCATCACGCATTGTCGACTTTGGGAGGGGGAAGGAGGAAGCATAGAAGCGGTTACCTCATTTTAAAGAGGTGCACATGGAAAGGGAAAGTGTGAGTTTCCCAAGCTCACCTTGATATTAAATAAGTTTATAGAATCACAGTTTTGAAGGTGGAAGAAACCCCAGAGGCCCTTTTACTCAAGGCCCCCATTTTAAAGATGAGGAAGCTGAGGTCAAAGGAGGTGGATTACCTTGCTTCCAAGGTCACACAGGGAGCAATTGTCAGGATTCCAAGTCAGTTCCTCCATCTCCAAATCCCCAGCTCGCTATCATTTCTGCACCCTGCCTATGATCATTCCTGTCATCACACACCTGGAGGATTGCAGGGGGAGGTAGAGAATACATGCTTGCCTTGAGCTGCAGGAGAGGAAGGAAACTTTTATTTTAGGTTAGAGCTACCTGGGAATTTGTAAAGTTGCCTGTGAATCTATACTGAAAATTCCTGCATTGGAAAGGGCATCCTCCAGAATAGAGGGCCTACTGGCTCCTTTTCTATTCTGGGATTATAGAGCTGAGTGGGTGTGTGGAGATCATTCACCTGAAGTTTTCATTTTGTAAAGGAGGTAGTTGAGGCTCAAAGTGGTAAAGGAAGATTTGGCCGAGGTTTCTCAGACAGTGTAATGTTAATGGTATTTAAGATCTTCCCCATCCATTAATAGGAGCCCATTAAGGGAAGCTTGCTTAGGGGAGGCTTGCTTGTAGGAAGGCTTTCACACATTTTGCTCATTTCTAATTAGGCACTGAGTCAAAAGGGTTGTGATGCCTTCTGAAGCGAGAAATCTATATATACCCTCAGTTGGTATTTTGCTGGGCAGGTGGAGCCTGCTTATAAAGAATGATCTTGTGATTCTCTGGTGGAGATTCTGAGTGACAGTTTGTTCAGAGCTCCCTGACTGCTCAGATGTAAAGGCTCTCTTGATCCAGGGATGCATATAAAGCATGTAGTTGATTCAGGCAGTCAGAGCCCTACCTCTTAGTCTTTAAACAGGGTCTTTGGCCAGGAAGAAGTATGGTATTATGAAAAGAAAACTGAATTTGGAGTCAGACAGCCTGGGTTTGAGTTTTATATCTGCTAGGCAACTGGATGGTACAGTGGATAGAGTGCTTAACCTGGAGTCAGGAAGACCTAAATTCAAATCCAGTCTCAGGCACTTATTAGCTCTGTGACCCTGGGTAAGTCACTTTACCTCTGTCTGTACCTGTTTCCCATGGTTGTTATAAGGTTCAAACAAAATGTTTGTAAAGTGCTTTGTTCAGTGCCTGATGAGTAGTAGGGGCTTAATAAATGCTTCTTCACCTCCCTTTTCTATTCATGACTTGGGTAGATGAAGTCCCCTCTCTGGGACTCAGTTTCCTTACCTATGAAATGAGGTATGTGAACTAGATGACCTCTCTAGTTCTGTTGTTCTCCCCTGCCCTGCTACTTGGCAGGAATTACTACTCTCAGCTTTGGGACTTGACCCAGAGTGGAGCTGCCTAGATGAGAAGGTGAGTGAGGCCATTCTTACATCAGCCTTCTATTTCTAGCAGATCCCAGATTTCCAAACAATGCTGCATCCCATCCAACTATCCACTAGAACACCAGAGTTTATTCAGGGTGGGCATTTTGCTCTCTCTTCTGCCACTTCGTGTATAACCTCCTTTGTGCTGCCTTTCACTATTTACTCTGGGCACAATAATTGGCTCGACATGACATTGCTTTTGGAAAGCACCTGTCAATATTCTGTCCTCTGGCTTTCCTCACACTTTCTGTGACTGCCTAGACCAAAGCTCATTTCCCTTATCCCCACTACCTGATTTGTGCTGTTAATCCTCTCTAGTAGGATACAAGTTCTTTAAAGGCAGTTAAGAGGCACAGTGCCTAGCCCAGTGTCTGACACATAGTAGGGGTTTGATAAATGCTTTCTGATTGACTTCCGGTTAGAGATCCTATAATTAAGCCCATATAGCATGGGGGGGGGGGACACAATGGCAGGTGGATCCAAATAGTTATCTGTTTGCCTCCAGAGTCACTCTGGGAGTCTGCAGAATACTAGCAGTAGCAAGGAAAATGATCATTTGTCCAAGGACCCTCTTTCCTTCCAATCCTTGCTGGCCAGATGAGCCATATATGGCTCTGATATACCCCTTGCTTTGATGATGCTATATCTTCTTTAAGACTGATGAGCATGAAAAGCAGACTTTGGTCAAGAAGCTCTTGGGAAATTGCTCAAAAGTTGGAGGAAAAGAGTCTAACTTGGGCGGGGGGAAATGATCTTCAAAAGGCAGGAGCAATCTTTCCTGTAAATAGAGTACCTGTTTCTACCCCAACCCTAGTTTCAATTAAAAGCAGAAACCTGTTCTTTGAAAAGAAGGGATGCGTGCTTTCAGAATGCCAGCTGAGAGGAAGAGCGTCAGTAAAGTTGCAATCAGTCTTAGGGGCACTGAAGCTCAAAAGTGCATGTCACTCTGCAGGAAAATGACTAACTTCGATGGCAGGAAGGCTAGGGAAATTGAAATGATCTGAGCTTGACCTATTAGAAGTGTTTACACACAAACCTAATTAACTGGTCTGAAAATAGGGTATACCTTTCCCCTGTTATTTAGTTTACATAAAATCTGAATGCATTTTATAATTAGTTACTTTACAGCATACAACACACATATATGCACATACATCATACATATTTGCAAATATATATTTCTTTCAAAGAGAGCTTATTTTAGGGGAGTGTCCTCCATTTGAGAATGACCCATTTTCCAACCAACATGGTATTCTATTGATAGACAGTAAACTAATCTTGAACTATAGAGACAAACAGTGAGCTAAGATGAAGAGCTGAGTTAGGAGATCTGGCTGGATTGTATTTGGAAGATCATTCAGTGCTTTCAGATGACCCAAGCTGTCCCTGTCTTCAAAGCTCATTTTTTTTTTAAATATTGAATTTGGTGGGGGGAATGCCATGGTCTCAGAAGAATCACAATTTCAGGTAGAACCCAACATCGAAACTAGGGCTGAGACAGAAACAGGCACTCTGTTTACAAGAATTTGAAGCATATTATCAACTTTGTCTAGTGCATGAGAAAACAGCATATGAACATCATGAAGAACATATGTGAATAGAAAAGGGGGTGGGCCAGTGTCATAAGAAATCCGAGGGATGATATTTGAGGGATTGTTAAAAATTAAATCCAGCATGTAATTCTATACAGAGCAATGGATCACTGTGGAAAAAAAGACTGCATCATTCCAGTGTTTTGTTATTTCTCATTTATATAGCAAGGAAGGATAAGAACTAAGTGAATGAATATATAGAAAAATGAGTTAGGCTTAGAAGAATGTCATTCCCCAATTGATACACGGTCAAAAGATATAAACCAGGCAGTTTTCAGACAAAGTAATCAGAGCTGTCTATAGTCATATGAAAAAAATGCTCTAAATCACTATTGTTTAGAGAAATGAAAATTAAAACAACTGAGGTATCACCTCACACCTTTCAGATTGGCTAAAATAACAGAAAAGGAAAATGACAAATGTTGAAGGGGATGTGGGAAAATTGGGACAATAATGCACCATTGGTGGAGTTGTGAACTGATCCAAACATTCTGGAGAGCAATTTGGAACTATGCCCTAAGGGCTATAAAACTGTAGATCCTTTGACCAGCAATACCACTACTAGATCTGTATGCCAAGGTGATCAGAGAAAAAGGTAAAGGTCATATGTATACAAAAATATTTATTGGGGCTCTTTTTGTGGTGGCAAAGAATTAGAAATTCAGGAGATGCCCATCAAATGGAGAATGGTTAAACAAGCTGTGGTGTATGGTTGTAATGGAATACTATTTATTGTGCTCTAAGAAATGATAAGCAGGGTACTTCAGAAAAAGCTAAAAAGATTTATGGGAAAAGATACAAAGTGAAGTGAGCAGAGCCAGGAGATCACTGTACACAGTAACAGCAATTTTGTGCAGTGATCAGTTGTGATTGGCTTATCTATTCTCAGCAATACAATGATCTAATACAATTCTGAAGGACTTATTATGAAAAATGTTATTTGCCTCTAGAGAAAGAATGAATAGAGTCAATGCAGATTGGAGCACATTTTTAAAACTTTATTTTTCCTTTTTCTTTTTTTTATTTGTGTTCTCTTTTGCAACATAGCTAATATGGAAATATATTTTTCATGATTACACATGTACAATCTATGTCAAAGTATGTCTCAAGCATAGGGGAGGGAGGGAATTTATAAAAAATGAACATTAAAAATTGTTTTGACGTGTAGTTGAGAAAAAAATAAAAATTTAAAAAAATTAGCTGAATAAAAAAGTTTAATAGATCCATTTTAGTTGTTTGTTTGTTTTTTCACCTTTAGAGAGGCATATGATGATACAATAGAAAGAGCCTTGGAATGGGTTTGAACCTTAGCTCTGGCACTGACAAGCTATGTGACTCCAGTCAGGACCCACAGCCTTTTTGAGCTTCAGTTTCAGGATTGGCTGAGAAGACAACTAATGTCCTTTGCAAGTCTAACATCTTATTTTCTAAGGGACTCTAAGGTCTCTTCTGGCTCTTTTGTTGTTGTCCAAATCTTGTTTCTGTCTCTAAAATATGTCCCTTGTACATTCCCTTCTCTTTGCTCACACATTTACCACCTTAGTTTAAGCCTTACAGCCTTTGGGCTACATTTTTGCAAAAATCTCCTTTTGTTCTTCTTGCCTTAAGTCTCTCCTCACTCTAATTCATCCTATATACTGTTGACAAAATGGTTTTCTTTAAGTACAGATTTGGCTATGTCAGTTTTCTTACTCAAACTCTTATTCAGGCATTTCAGTCATGTCCGACTCTTCATGACCCCATTTGGGAATCTCTTGGCAGAAATACTGGAGTGGTTGCTATTTCCTTCTCCAGCTCATACAGATCAGGAAATTGAGGCAAATAGGGTTAAATGTCTTGCCCAGAGTCACACAGCTAGTAAGTGTCTGAGATCGAATTTAAACTCATGAAGGAGAGTCTTCCTGATTCCAAGCCCAGTGCTATGCCCACCATGCCACCCAGCCCTTACATTCTGGTAAAGTATGAGGGATAGGGAAGAAGAGATGGTGTGAAAGAGAGTAAGGGTCATTTGTGAGGACATAAGTCTTTGTGATTTCATAAAATAAGATGAAATCCTTAATCTTACCATGTAGATACAAAAATTTAATCCTCGAGAGGGGAAGTAATTTTCCTAACATTACATAGGCAGTATTAGCAGACCTGCATTTGGGGTCGAGGTCCTCTGACTCAATCCAAGCCTCTGATTAATCATAACTAATTATTTGCTATCCACTGCTTTTCTTTCTAGTTTTTAAAATCCCTGGTCCCCAGAGCAAGTCTTTATTGTTATTAAAATGATCATTAATAACAGTGATTGCTTGTATTTATACAATGTTTTAAGGATTGGACAGTGCTTAACATATCTTATTTCATCCTTGTAACAACACAGAGATAGATAGTGTTGCTATTATTATCCCTGTTTTATGGATTGAGAATCTCTCTGGGCCTCAGCTTAAGTGACTTGCCCTTTCTCACACAGCTCACACATATGAGGGGTAAGATTTGAACCTGTGTCCTTGATTCCCAATGTGGTGTCCCAATTCCAGACAGCTGCCACCTTTGGGGACTTCTGTGTAGCCCTATTTTGTGGCCTCTGCTCATAAAGACTTTCAAAGAACATATTGATATAGGTGGTGCCAAGTAGCCTGTAGCTCTTGGCTGGGGGAGTGTCATTGTCTCCTCCTCAGCCATTTGCTAAAGGGAAATGGGACCAATTTGTTCTATTTTTTTTGCCAGGGCTTTTCTAAAATGGAAACATTCTGGTAACCTCAAAAAGTCTTCATTTTTTCTTCTTCAGACCACTTCAATTCCCATTTCAACTTCTCCTTCTTCCTCATGCCTAGTCATGAAAAATAGAACAACCAAGAAACCAAACAAACAGAGGGGGTTGGCACAGTGCACAGGGGAAGGAACGCTGAGCTTGGAGCCAGGAAACCTAGCATCAAGTTTGGGTTCTATCTCTAACCTTATGGGTGACCTTGGGTAGGCCACTTCCATCCATGAGCCTCACTTTCCTTATCTAAGGTAGGGTTTTCATCATTGACTACAAATATTATGTATTCCAAGGTCATTTCAGCCCCTATGATCCAAGTTCTAAGTCCTCAATTCTGTCCATGCTTAGGACAGGAGTTGGCATGTAGGAGGCACTTAAATGTTTGATCAACTGGCTCTGTTCTGGCATTCTTTGGTTCTCGGTTCTAGGGTACCTTCCAGTTCTAACATTTTATGTTACAAGGGCTCTTTAAAGTCTGACCTTCGGTGTTCTTTGTTCCTAGGACCCTTCCAGCTTTGGCACTCTATGTCACTATTATGCAAGTGAATCTGTTATGCTACTTTATCTGTGTCTATATCAATTAATGTAAAGAGTCAAACTAGTCTCTTTGGGTTTGAGGTTAGCCTTGAACTCCTGGTATCTGGCTATCAGTCACAAGGGGCTGACAAAGAAGGTCTGCAGTAGTTTGTAGTTCCACTTACAGTCTGTTCTCTCTGTCTCTGTCTTTGTCATGAGACATAGGCAAGATGTGACAGTGGTTTGTATTCAATGCTCTCTGTGCTTCTCACCCTTCTCCTGTGTAGAGTGGGGGGAGGAGAGGAGGGCTGTGTGAACCCGAAGGCAGTGTGTCCAGCACCGTGAGGGAGGGGGAAGGGACCTGCTTGTTGGAAGCTCCAGCTTGACTCTTTGTCCTGTGAGATCCTCACTCTCCTGGTGTACTGTTAACAGTTCAATAAAACACAGTTTAAGTGGCGCTGCTTAAATCCAAGCCCTGGACTTGGTCAAATCTCAGCTCAGACACTTCCTAGCTGTGATCTCTGGAGAAGTTACTTAACCTCTGTCTTCCTCAGTTTCCTTTCCTGTAAAATGGAGAGAATAATAGCACCCACCTTCTAGGGTTGTTGTGAGGATAAGATAAGACAACATAGCATAGTGCTAATATGCCTGCTGCTTAATAAATACTTGATTGTTTTGTTAGAAGGAGGAAATGCTGTAGTGGGGGAAAATATCAAGCTTGTAGTCACAGAAACTAGACTTAAGTCCTTGGTCCTGGATCTCTGAGACCCTGAGCAAATCACTTCAACTCTCTTAACCTCAGTTTCCTCAGTTATGAAATGGGGATAAGCAAGTTTGTCTGCATTACCAGCCTCACAGATTCATTGTGAAGAAAGCACTTTGCAGGGCAGAAGGGGGGGGGGTGTTATTTGTGTTGTTATAGCAGCATCCCATAGAAACTTAATACATCCCATGTTATTTAGCAACAATGGGGTAGGTACATAGCCCTGGTGAAGAGGGAATAATGAGTCATGGGCCTCTTATATTTACACAGGGTGGACTAAAGGGGAAATCACCATGTCTATGGGGGAAGGTGGAATTTTAAGAGTGGTTTAGCAGAACCCAAGGAGGGAGCCCTTCAGACTGGAAAGTGACTGGAGGCAAAGGGGGAAGTGGGGTGGGGTGGGGTGGGTTGGGGCCCAGGGACAATGGGTGAAGGGTTTGGGGAGTTTCTCTGAGAGGACAGTAAAGGAGAGGTGATGGAATGGGGAGAGACAAGGGAAAAGGAGGAGCTGGGGAAAAGGGAGGCTGAAAAGAGCTGTGGCAAGGCTTTGAAATTCAGGGAAAGAGAATTAAAGTCAAAAGATCTGGGTTTGGGTCCCTGTATCAGCAATGCCATATTCACAATGACTATGGAGATTACAAATATGCTGATATAATTATCCATCACAAAATACATCATGCTTGCCATATGGGGAAATAAACTAGAAAATTTATTAAGATACCAAAAGACTGAGTCCCAAAACCAGAAAGTGAAAGCCATCAGAGTAGTTATGACATTGGCACAGGTAGATAAAGTAGAAAGCACCCACATTTGCAAGCCTTTAAAACAGAACAGGCTACCTCAGGCAAAGGTCCTCCTCTCCCCACTCACAGCAACCACCCAGCGTCCCGGAAGCGCGCTCCCAGCAGCTCCGGCCCCTGGCAGTCCTCAGCAGGAGTCCTTAGCAGAAATTCTGGCTAACTCAAAAAGGGCTTCGCGCTGCCACTGCCGCTGCCTCTGCTGCTGCTGCTGCCGTCGCCGCCACCGCCAGCCACTACAGGAACTCCAGCTTGGCTTCCGCTTCCTCTTGCTCCGCCCCTTCCTGCTACGTCAGCAAGTCCAATGGGTTAAATCCCATAACCCTTACATTCGGCCCCAAGATCTTTCATGTCCCTTACTTGGCAAAAATACAGTAGGAATAACTGGTGTCAACAAAATTTCACAACAATATAACAAGAATAGCACACAATAAACACAGAAAAGCATATTTTAGGGTGGGGCTTGAGCACAAGCTCCCCATCATTCCCCCCACCCCGAACAAATGGGGCCCCAAAATCTTGTGGTAAGGGGTGAAGATCTCTTCTTCTATGGCTACTTGCTGCTGAAATCGGATGTAGAGCTGTCCCTGTCCTAAGGGGTCCCATTTGAGAGGTCAGTTCTTAATATGCTTGATGCCAGGTCCAAGGGTGACACATCACAGTTGCAGACAGGGGGTGACATCCAGCTTAAGCTATCAGGCATCTACAGATGGAGGGTACCAAGCCTGTGGAAACAAATCTAACAAACAAGGTGAACAAACAAAAAAATCAAGAAGAAGCAAAGAAACAATAACCAGACTATTGTAGCCTCACTCACGGTAGAATAAATGACTTAAGGGTACAATTTTGTAATCATCTTCTCCAGAATAAACAATAGTTAGAGTGTTATCCCTCCCATGCTATAATCTCTGCAGTCTTTGGAATATCATCTGGCTTCCGTTTTACCCATACTTTAGCTCCTGATTTTATTCTATCAGTAGAACCAAATCCTTCAGTTCCTGTAACAGTTATTTTGGAAGGAGGGTCAGTTTTTACAAGTGGCATTGTTTTACAAGGAACGATAATCACTTGAACTATCCTATCATTCTTGTGAATCTGTATGGGCCCTTCACCTAAATTCTGGAATGTTACAACAATTACTCCTTGATAATTAGAATCTATTACTCCAGCCAATACATGTATTCCTTGAGCTGCTAATCCTGATTTGGGTAAAATCTGTCCAAAGTGATTTTTAGGGATTCTTATGCATATCCCAGTGGAGATTTTTCTTATTTCTTTTCTGTCCAACCAAAAGTCCTCTAAACAATATAAATCATACCCCACTGAACCAGGTGGTCCTGGGTACAGTGCTGGGACATCTGGCCTCAAGGTCCAATACTCAATATTTGGGATCTTGTGTGTTTGTTGTTTTCTAATTTGCAGATTAGGGGTCATCATTCTGGCTAGAGGTGTACTTCCTCCCAATGGTCTATTATTCAAATTACGCAAAGCCATGAACAAATTATCCTTCCAATGTTGATATGAATTATTGGAACTTAACTTCCTCAATTGTCCTTTCAGTAATCCATTGTGCTCTGCACGCGTGGGTTCGAATCCCATCCTCGTCACACAGGTTCGAATCCTGTTCGTGACGCCATTTTGTAGCAGCAAGCACCCCAAGCGCGTCCTCAGGGTTTGCTGCCCATACAGGTTCTTGGATCTGCTTTGTTAAAGGAAAGCAACTCAAAATGGGTTAACAAGCTTACTTTAATCAGTCAGACATATATCGTTTACCTTGTTCAGGGGAAAAAGGTCAGCACCCCAAACTTCAAAATATACAGACAGAATTATCAAGACATTAACAGATCAAGTAGACAGCTTTCCAAACTGTCGAACCATTACATCCATACCCAGTCAACATCTGGGTTTCCACATCTGGGTTTTTCAAAGCCAGGGGACTCTCAACAATGGCTTCCCATAATTCAGATCAAATCACAGAACACTTCTCAAAGTGAGCCCCCAAAACAAAGCTACACATCAGGGCTTATATAGCCTTCTCCTGGCTCAGAGAATGTAACAACCTTATTGACCCACTGGCCAATCAAAAAGTATCTACTGGAAAAACAAGCCTCCCTCCCCAGGCTTCTGGTGCACTTTAGCCTAGGGGCAGGGAAGATCTTCCAAATTTGCATTCCCATTACAGTCCCAGCCGTGCCACTTAATAGTGGTGAGGCCTTGGATTCGTCATATTCATCTCTCTGGGCCTCAATTTCTTTACCTTGTAAAAATGAAAAGTGGAGTACAATGAAAGTGCTGCTTTGGGAGTCAGAGGGCCCTAATTCAAGTTCTGACTCTGCCATTTATTTCCTGTGTGACCCTGAGCCAATCACTTACCCAACTTTGGGCTTCAGTGCCTTCCTCTGTAAATGAGACCAGTGTGCTAGAAGACTTCTAAAGTCCCTTCCACTTCAAAATCTATCGTTAAATGATCCTGTGATTTCTGACTCTATAAGGAAGGTTTAGAATCACTTAACTATTTAATGGCAGTGCTAGGTGGTGGAGGGGATAGAGAGCCCACCTTGGAATCAAGAAGTCTCATCTTCCTGAGTTCAAATCTGGCCTCAGACTTTACTAACTGTGTGACCCTGGGTAAGTCACCTCACCCTGTCTGCCTCAGTTTCTTCATCTGTAAAATGAACTGGAGAAAGAAATGGCAAACCACTTCTTTGCTAAGTATCTTTGTTAAGAAAACTCCAAATGGGGTCATGAAGGGTCAGACATGACTGAAACGACTGAACAACAAAAAGATTCAGAATAGTGACTGTGTGCTGCCCTCCCTAGACATCAGAGATTGTTTAGGACAGCATGTTTCCCCACCCCATTCTCTAAGTGGAGAATCAGATACCCAGAGAGAAGTAACTGGCCCAAGATCCCATGTTCAGGCTATCAATAGCAGAATACAGATTTGAATCCAGATCCAGGGTTCTCTGATTCATCATTTGAACTCATGCGGAAAACCCATAGTGTGCCAAGCCGGGGCTGTTGTTTCTCTGGGGGATACAAAGCATGCCAGAGAAGCTTCCAATTTTGCCTAGAAGACCAGATTGTTCTTTTTCTGTAGCTTTCCATTACTGAGGAACTCAACCCAGATAATGGTGTCACAGAGTCCTTGCAAAGCCGTAAAGTTCGTGTCTATTTCGGGAGCACTGGAGAGGCAGGCCAGGGAACTGGGTCACGTGCCCGGGGAAACCATCCTGCGGCTGGGAGTCACATAAATCCCCATCCCTCGCTTTAAGGGTTCATGGACCAAGCCCAAGGTGAAGGGTCTAAAAAGGGGAAGAAACTAGAATTAGTAGACTGACAATATCAGCCCTGAAAGGGCCCTCAGGTCATTGAATGTTGGGCCTTAGGACATGATTTTTTTTTAACATTAAAATTTAAAGTTTTGAGCTCCAAATTCAATCTCTTTTTCTTACTGTCTCACCTCCCTGAGACAGTAAGCAATCAGATGTAGTTATACACGTGCAATGATGTAAAACATTTCCTTACTAGTTTTGTAAAAGAAGAGCTGAATTTTAAAAAAATGACAAATAGCATGCTTCAATCTGTATTCAAACAATATTAGTTCTTTCTCTGGCAGTGGATATTAAGCTTCATCATGAGTCCTTTGGGATTGTCTTGGATCATTGTATTGCTGAGAATAGCTAAGTCATTCACAGTTCTTCATTGAACTTACTGTTACTGTGTACAACATTCCCCTGGTTCTGTTCACTTCACTATGTATCAGTTCATGTAAGTCTTTCCCTGTTTTTCTGAAATCATCCTGCTTGTCATTTCCTATAGCACAATAATATCCCATTACAATCATATGCCACAGCCTGTTTAGCCATTTCCAAATTGATGGGCATCCCTTTAATTTAGGATTCTTAGCCAGCACAAAAAGAGCTGCTATAAATATTTTTGTACAAAATAGGTCCTTTTCCCTTTTTTTGGATGTCTTTGTATAGACCTAGTGGTGGTATTGCTGTATAAAAGGGTATGCACAATTTTATAGCCCGTTGGGCACAGTTCCAAATTGCTCTTCAGAATGGTTGGATCTGTTCACAACTCCACCAACAGTGCATCAGTGTTCCAGTTTCCCCACATCCCCTGCAGCATCCGACATTTTCCTCTTTTGTCATATTAACCAGTCTGATTGGTATGAGGGGGTATCTCAGAGTTGTTTTAATTTGCATTTTTCTAATCAATAGTGATTTAGAGCATTTTTTCATTTGACTATAGATAGGACATAATTCTTAGAGCTGGAAGGAACCCTAGGAATTAATCTCCTCTGGACCTCTCATTTGGTAGATTGGGAAAATCAGGTCTAGAAGGAATAAGTGACTTATATAAGGTCACACTAGTTCATGTCAGAGCTGGGACTAAAACTTTGGTCTCCTGTTCATTGCTTTCTGTCTATGATTTCAGAGGACCGGCCTTTAAAAATTCCTTCCCCCAGTAACACTTCAAAGGATTCCTAGTTGGTCTCTGGGTCCCCAGCCTGTCCTTCCTCCAGTCCAACTGGGATTGTGGCCCCAGTTATCTTACTTAAGTGATACTTCAATCATACTACTCACTTCCCTACATAAAAAAAAAGAAAAAAACTTCTTTGTCTCTCTTGTCTCCTGAATAAATTGGGATCAATCATTCAACATTTTAGTGCCTACTATATACCAGGCACAGTCCTAGATACGAGATCCAAAGAACAAAAAGAAACAGCCCTTTCTCTTAAGGAGCTTGTTGTGTTCTATTGGGATGATGTAATTTAGAGCTATAATAGAACCAAGAGTTAATGTTGTCCAAGACCTCATTTTTTTTTTAGATTTTTCTTTTTGCTTTTTGGAGGGGGGAAGGTAGGGCAATTGGGGTTAAGTGACTTGCCCAGGGTCACACGGCTAGTTTTTTTATGTTAAGTATCTGAGGCCAAATTTGAACTCAGGTCCTCCTGACTCCAGGGCCAGTGCTCTATTTCCTGAGCCACCTAGCCACCCCTAGACCTCATTTTCTAAGCAAGGAAACTGAGGACAGTGAGGGGAAAAGACTGGCCCAAGGCAAACAAGTATTAAATAGCAAAATGACAACTCCAAACTAGCTTTTCTGACCCTAAACATGTATTATTCGTATCATAGAGCTAGAAAGGGTCTCATGTCATCTTTTCCAACTTCTTTATTATGTATGAGGAGAGACTTGCCCAAGGTCACACAGGTAGCATGCATCAGAGGTCAGATTTGAACCTAATCCCTCTGATGAGAGAGCTAGGACTCTTTTCATGATACTGTATTGCCTGCCTAAGCATTCAAGACCCTCTACAATCTAATTCTAAGCTTTCATGAATAATAGCAATAATAGCATTTTTATAGTTAAAATCTTCAGATAATGTGTTATCTCATCAGCTCCTGACAACATTGTAGAGTAGGTGCTGTTATTATTCTCCTTTTATGGATGAGGGCAAGGAGATGGCTCAATGGGTAGAACAAGAGGCCTGGAGGATGGAAAGGCTCATCTTTCTGAGTTTGAATCTGGTCTCACACTTAATTAGCTGTGTGAGCCTGGGCAAATCACTCCAGCCTTGTTGCCTCAGGTTCCTCATCTGGAAAATGAGTTGGAGAAGGAAATGAAAAACCAGTGTCTTTCCCAAGAAAACTGGAGTTGGACACAACTGAAATGACGGAACAATGAATTTATGGAAGAGGCTAAGTGACTTACCCACAGTCACCCAGATAGTATCTGAGGTAGGATTTGAACTCAGATCTTCCTGACTCCAAGATCAGTGGTCTATACATTCTTTGCATATTTCTTATTCTAAATCACATTAAAAAAATTTGTGTTCATGCCAAATTAGCCCTATTAGACTGTTTGTCCTTTTACAGGAGGCATGGTATCTGATTTTAGTGTTGTTCTGGTGTCCAGCATAGGGTCTGTCACAGAAAGCAGGTCCTTCATAAATATTGACTTGGATTGAGCGAAACAGTGTCAGAGCTGGGGCTAAGACTCTGGTCTCATGCTCATTGCTTTCTGCCTATGATTTCCAAGCATTTGCCCCCCCAAAAAAGATTCCCCCTTGTAGTTCCTCCCTTCCCCAGTCCATCTTCACAGTATTTGTTGACTCAATAGCCTTACTAACGTTCAATCATATTACTCACCCCTCTACTAAAAAAAACACTGCTCGTGTATGTGGGCAAATCACTTCATTAGCCTTTAGTTTCTTCCTCTATGAAATGAGGAGTGTGGATCTCTTGGGGTCCTTCGAACTCCCAAATTCTGCGATTCTGTGAATCCCATTGGCGCTGAGTGGGTTGTGAATCATGAGTAGTGTTTATAGAAAGCTGCCAATGGACATGCCCTGGGAGGGTATCTGGTTGCCTTGGTTCTCCTTGTCTCCTCCTCTCTGTCCTGTCCAAGCAGGATCCTCGAGAATGAACTACAGAGAGGTGAATTTGCAGGCAGATGGAGAAGATAATTAATTTTCAAGGCCACCTGTGGCCTAGTAGATGGAGAGCTCTGCTCTGTGTCAGGGTTACAGTCTTGATTCTGACACACAGATTGGCTGGGTGACCCTGGAAAGCTTTTTCTCCTTTCTGTGCCAGAAGGCAACTCTCTGAGGCTAAGTTTCAGAATGGGGGCTCCTCACCATTGGTAGAGGGGCTTCCCTACTAGGAGCTCCTATGCCAATGAAATCACAGGTCCTATTACGGAGGTCTTTATTCAAGGTACAAAAAAGTATATATTTTTAAGAGGTCCGCTCCTGGCTTCTTTTCGACTTCTCTAACTGCTTCTTCTCCATTCCCCTCTTTGGTTCTTTCCATCTACCTCTGAAATTCAGGTATTCGCTACAGATCCACACTTAATTCTCTTTCCTTGCTCTGTGTCTCTCTTTTAGCAAGGCCATCCTCTCCTCTGGCTTTGAGTATCACCTTTCTGTAGATTTCCAATATCTACCTGTTCAGCCACAGAATTCCAGCCCCTTGTTTCCATCTACCTGCTTAATAGGAATCCCAGAAGCCCTGCAAACCTAACATGTCTAAAACAGAATCGGGGATCTCTCTCCCTTACTAAGGCTGTACTTTGCTAATCGAGAGGCAGCTAGTTGGTGCAGTGGAGAGAGCCCTGGATTTGGGATTAGGAAGACCTGAGTGAATTCAAATCTGACCTCGTATACTTAAAAGTTGTGTGACTCTGGACAAGACACTTAACCTTTATCTACCTCAATTTCCTCAACTGTTAAATGGATATAAGAATAGCACCTACCTTCCAGGGGTGTTGTGAGGACCAAATGAGATATCTGTAAAGTGCCTGCTATATAGTGGGTGCTTAATAAATACTTGCTTCCTTGTCCCCACTTCTGTCTTTACCTACTACAACTACTGGAAAAGCGAAGAATGTGTGCAAAGCCTATGAGCTTTCATTTTTGGTTTTTAAAATTCTCTGTCTCTGTTCAATAGAACCACCCCTCCCTCCCAGCCCCCCTAGCCTCCAGTCACTCAGCCTTTTAACTGTGAGGTCATCTTTGAACCTTTGTCTCCTTCACTTCCCACATCCAGTTAGTTGTCAGCTACTGTCAAATTCACCTCAGAAATATCTTCCCTGTCTGGTCCCTTCTCTCTACTTCCACTGCAAACCCCCTAATTCAGGTCCTATCTCTTCTCGTCTCTAAAGCCCCTAAGTAGTTCCTCTGCTTCTGGTCTATTTCCACTTCACACTAGGATTCTCTCTCCACTGCCCGTAAAATGGAGACGAATAGATATGCTGTAGTTTGTGAGTACCAAATGAGATGCTGTATTCAAAGCATTTCACCAATCTTAAAACACAGTCAATGTCAGCCATTGATAGTATTCCATGATCTGGACTCTTCTGCAACTTTCTCCCACTTTGCTGAGGAGAAGGGATCTACAGTGAACATCCACAGCAGAGACAGGTCAGTGGAATGTCCAGCATCCCTAAAGAGATATCGGAGTAAACTGAGTTCTATAGTGCAAAGATTGGGGACAGGCTATACAATACCCTTCAAGGACATTCAGTATTGAGATCCTCTAACTCAAGTGCCTTGCCATAGAATGAAGCACACAAGGTCTGTCAAGTCCTACCATTGGGGAAAAATATCAACCACAAAGTCAGTCTGTCATCTGAGGACCAGCCTAGTGGAGCACAGGAAGCTCTTGACCAGCAGGTGGGCCACGAGGGAGTTTGATGCTTTCAGCAGTACATGGAAATGTCCATGAAGGCATGAAGGAGTTGCAGCCTGCTTCATGTCTTTTGAGTTATCAAGGGTACAATATTTACAAATGAGGAAAATAAGGGATAACAAATAATCATTCTAATGTTGATAATTTTCAAATTATATTAATATCTAACACTTCTTTGGTGCTTTATGGTTATAAAATGTTTTATATACATTATTCTAGTTGATCCTCTCAGTTGCTCTGTGAAGGAAGCATGGCAGGAATTATTATGCCCATTTTACATAAGAGGAAACTGAGGTTCACATAACTTAAGTGGCTCATCCAAGGGAACACAGGAATTGACCAATTTAGGACTCCAATTCCAAGTCTAGGGCTCTCTTTCCTTATAACATCAATCACTGCAGGATTGATATAAATATGTTCTCATGAATTTAAAGTAGGATTTGGTTTTCAAAAATTACATTTATAGTCATCTTTCAGGAATGCATGCACCATGAAAAGAATTCAGTTCAATTCAACATAATCCCCACTGGGTGTAAGACCCTGTGGTAGGCTAAACTAGGGGGAGGTGGGGAGAGATTTAAAAAGATCAATGTGACTCAGACCTTATTCTCAAGTACCTTGGCACAGGGAAGGAGAGGATTCCACTGAAAAAGTATTATGAGAAATTTTAGAAAGGAGAAGTCACTGTAACCAGTGGGGATGAAAAAATAGTCTAAATAATAAGGTCCTTTATATATGTACATATATATAAAAGAAATTATATATATGTAAATAAAAAAGAAATATATATATATATATATTCTTCATTCTAAGGTTGCTTCCAGACCCAAGAGTATGTGTTCTAAAATCCCTTCCAGCCAGTTTCTCATCTTTCACAGAGGAAGTAACAACTGAACTGGGCCTTTTAGGACAGGGAAAAGCTTCAACAGGTGGAGATTTAGAGCAGAATAGCTCATTCTAAGCATGGGAAATGAAGTGAGCAAAGGCATGGAGAAGGGGAGCAGGGCAGGGCAAGAACAGGAGTGGTTCCATTTGGCTCAAATGTAGAGTACATGAGGGATTATGGGATCATCAGATTTAGAGCTGGAAAGGACCTCCAGTGAAGGAGCCAGACTGTGAAGGGTCTTAAGTGCCGGAGTTAAACTTTGAGGGGAACATCCATATTGTTCTGGGCATCCCATTTTAGGAAATACGCCAAGCAGCAGAAATCAGTCCAGAACACTGTGAAGAGAAGAGGGAGGGACTAGAGGGCATACTTTAAGGAAATCAATCGAAGGAATTGGAGGTGTTTAGGATGAAGAAGAAAAGATTTAAGGGGAATGGGATCGCTTTCTTCAGATATTTGAAAGGCTGTCGGGGGAGGAGAGACTTGCTTTGCTTGGCCCCATGGGGAAGAATTAGAAGCAATGCATCGAACTTAATGGGAGATAGTTCAGCTCAGAGCTGTCCCTCAATCGAACCAGATGTCTTGATAGTGAGTTTCCCATCATTGGAGCTGCTTAAGCAGAGGGGAGATGACTGCCTGTCCAAAACAGAGTGAGAGGTAAAGAGAGATGAGAGGATGAAAGAGGAGAGGAGAGATCACTGCAGAAGGGTTTCTGGTTCAGGTAGAAATTAGACTAGATGATCTGCCTTTCTGTGATTCCCAGACCTCCATATCTCCATCCCCACCAACCTCTAGCATTCCACTTCTTAAGGCACTTGCAGCTCTGCCATGCCATGGCCAAAGGTACTTCCAGACTAGCATTCTATGTTCTAAGTTCTCTTCTAGCTGTGATATTCTTTGTTCCTCAGTTTCTCCCAGTGCAACATCATATGTTCAAAGGACTTTCTCATCTGTGGCATTTTGTGTTCTGGTACCTTCCAGCGGTGGCACTTTGTATTCTAGCCCTGATGTTCAACAGGATTTTTAATTTTTCAAAGTCGCATCCTGTCAGTCTCTTACCCAGAGGGTATGGCAGATATCTGACTAGGGAGAGTGTGAATGATAGGAGAAAGGAGGTCAGCCTCTAGAGTATGTCTCTAGGAATTGGGTGATGTTTCAGGGGCTGTGATACAAAACTGTCCTACTCTGTGGGAATCTTGAGGACAGAAGGTTAGTCAGCACGCTCTTATTAAGCTCCTACTATGTGCAGGCACTAGGGATACAGAGAAAGGCCAAAAACAAAAGTCTGCAAGATAGGCCCTCTGTCTAAGGTTTGCTTTGGGGTTCATGAGCATCCTGTCGTTGGCTGCTTATAATTCCCGAGGTACCCCTTACTACAGGTTCTGAGAAGACACCCCCCCCCATAGACAACAATGAGCCAGCTGCATCCCCGGCTTCCTTCCAGAGAGGGAGAAAGTTCTCTAAAGGGCCCACACATGTCATTAGGGCTTTGCCAAGAGCCCTCTCCTCCTCACCCCCTACCTCCAACTGGAGCTGCTGCCAGCTGTTTTGACTTGCCAGGCTGCTTTCCCCCTGTGGGGAATCAACTTTTTTCTGTCCTCCTTTCTCAGTCTTCCCTGCCAGGACAGGCTCTTTGCACTCCCCACAGGCTGAGCAAGACTATCATTGTACGTGGGTGGGGAGGAAGAGAACTTTAAGGGGAGAGGAGGAGAAAAGAGGACTGATCTGTAGGGGAAAGAAGACAAAGGTGAAGAAGGAAAGTGGAGACGACCTCAGTGGTTGTGTGGTCACTGGTGCATCCTGGGTAACGTGGGAACCAGAGGACCACCAGGCGTGGGGAGGGAGATAACATAGTAATGGCAAAGCTCATAGAACTGTTCTGCATTCTGTGTTCTAAGCTCCGAGTTTTGACCTTCTATGTTCCATGCTCATGCCCTCTCCTCTTTCCCCCAACTTTGGCCTTTCTGTGATCTTCTGTGAACCTTCCAGTCCTGATAGTCTGTGATCCTGTGTCAGGGCACACTAACATCAGATGTTTTCCCAAAGGCGAGCTAAGCCCTCAGAAGGGCAGGCGCCTGTGTTGGCAGCTCAGACAGAAGCAAATGCTTTTGGCAAGTATTTCTTTGGGAGTACGCTGTCTGAATAACACTGCAAGGCTGTCTAATTCACAGAAACTTTTTCTGAGAAAATGCAAAACAGAGAGTGTACCCACAAAGAGCTGGTATGAAGTGAAGCCTTGGGGGAAGGCCTCAGGGATTTCTGCCCAGAGGCCAGTCATGGATAAATAACACTGCAATTCATGTGCCTGCCCTAGCCCCAGGCCCCCATCAGGGAGGAAAGCCTGGCTTTCCAGGCTCCCAGCTAATGGTCCCTTTGTTTGCCATTGGAAGAATCTGGTTTAGCCATGATAACAGTTGTTCAGGCTCATCTCCCTGCCATCTTTCCAGGCTACCTTGAATGTGAGGGAGCCAGCAGGCTATGATAGAGTCAAGAAGACCCCAGGCTTCTTAGCTCCAGGGTGAAAACATGTGATCACTGGGGGATATAGAATCATCATTGTAGATCTAAGAGGGACCTTGAAGTCTACCTAGTCCAACCCCATCTTTTTACAGTAAACTGAGACCCAGGGACATTAAATAATTTTATTTACCCAATTGTAATTACCCTGTATGTGGGGCAGGATTGGAACTGAGCCAGAATTCTGACACCAGAGTTAGTGCTGCTTCTGGTGTGAAGAGGGAAGACAGGAATAGATTTCAGGTTGGGAAAGTGACCATGGAAATGGAATAGTGTCTTCATGAATTAGGAGCTTAATAGCACTCAGCGTTGTGATATGGCAACCCCCAAAACTAAGGCCATCTTAGGGTACAATGTCTGTCATGGAGGCTGTCATCCTGATGTCCCTTTTTCACACTAGGTCTGCAGTGTTGCACCAGGGGATTGACAAACTGCAGGAAGTTCAGAGAAGGGTGACAAGGAATGAGCAAAACACAACTATCACAGTCCCAAAATGCACTAGGCTGCCTCACCAGGCAATGTCCCTATCCACTGGAGGTGTTTGAGTGGAAACTTGAACCCTTGTTAAGGATGTCATAGAAGGTAATCCTGCTCAGGTTTGGGCTAGGGACACCTGAAGTCCCCTTCAACTCTGAAGTAGGATTCTGGGAATTCTCTGCCAATCAACGCTGTTCTCCAGTGGAACCATCTGTCTTATGGGGGACAATGTGATCCCGGTCACTGGAATCTTCAGGCAGAGGTTGCTGTCTGTTGGACAGGTGATATCAGGGGTGGGGAACCTGCGGTGGCCTCGAGGCCTTTTGACTGAATCCAAACTTCACAGAACAAATCCCCTTAATAAACAGATTTGTTCTGTAAAACTTGGACTCCATCAAACGGTTCCACCCAAAGACCTAGAAGGCCACACGCGGCCACGAGGCTGCAGGTTCTCTACCCCTGCTATGGATGGAGACCATGGAGGCCAGGTAGGCTTTGGGATAACCTAATTGTGAGAAACATCCCAGTTTTCTGAGAATCTCTCATTTTGATTCTAAGAGATGAAGTCCATGAACTTGTTCGGATTCCATTCTGCCAAGCTTCCTTCCCAGGCTAACGTCCTGGGGCTTTCTGGAAACTCTCCTCTTTCCCCTGTGCTGAGGAGGACAAAGACAGTCTCTGTCTGGCTGAGTCCTTTACCAAGCCCTGCCAGAGTGTACTTTCTGTGGGTAGAGAAGTTGGGCCTGTGCCTTCAGTTCCTCTTTCTTATTTTTCCCTTCCTCTCTAAATTTTCTTCCCCTGCCCTAATTAGTAATGTTTGGGTGAAAGGAGAGGGATTATTTGGAGTCTGTGTCACTGTTTGGAAATGGAATTCCTTAAACCAGAGCATCATGGAGGCTACAAGATCCTTTCTTCTTCCTCTCTGGAACTTCCTTATTGATCTGTCCAACCCTCCTCACTCTCCCCCTCCCAGCAGCTGAATCCTTTGTGGATGGATGTCTACAATAGCATTGACTTCAGTATAAGTGATTAATTGGGAGGCACTATAAAGCAGTGAACCTAAGAGACAGCACCTAGGAGATCAATGGGCCCAATGCCCTCACTTTACAAATTAGGAGACAAGGGTCTTGAGATTTTCATCATCAGAAAGTCTTCCAATGGATCTTTGTCAGGGCTTCTTCTCAGGTACAGTTTGGACTAGATAACCTCTGAGGTCTCGTTCATCTCTGGGATTCTTAGGTTCCATGAGGCCCAAAGAACAGGTGACTTTACCAGAGCCCCATGGCAGGTGGGTGACTGAGTCAAGATCTGCTTTGTAGAGGTCAGGGAATGTCCCTCAGGGATATCTGGTGCACAGCTAAGCTCCGCAAGTTTCTTTGAGCTACAGTTATGCAATAATTACTCAATAGGAACAGGGTGGGTGTGTGAATGGACACTCAAGTGAGTCATGGGCTGCCCATGGAAGGCCCACTTGTAAAGTAGGCAAAGTTTCTCTTTAGTCCCTCTCCCCCACTCCAGCAGCACCTCTGCCTCTGACAGACATTCACTTGCTAAAGCCTTGGACCACCCTACCTACCCCCACCCTGGTTATTTGTTCTCATGAAGGCTTCAAATTCTCTCTCTCCACCCTTCTCTTTTCTCTTTTCTACTAATAAAAAGCATGTAAGAGGGGCTGCTAGGTGGCACAGTGAATAGAGCACTGGCCCTGGAGTTAGGAGGACCTGAGTTCAAATCAGACCTCAGACACTTGACACGGTATGACCTTGGGCAAGTCACTTAACCCCAATTGCCTTGCCTTCCCCCCTCATAAAAAAAAAGTATTCAGGAATCCTGTTAGCTGACCTAGTTTGTGAAGCACTGTATATAGTTAGTTATTTTATTTTATCCTCCTAATACCCACTTGAGATAGATATTCCTATTCTTGATTTTTTTTCATTTATCTCTTCCTTATCAATATTGACTCTGAGAAATCTCTAGTGGAAAAAAAATAATTGTAGGAACAGTGGAGCCTGGAAGTTAAAAGACCAGGGGTGTTGTACCAGTCCAGCTCTGCCACTGTCTCTGTATATGACCTTTGGCTAATCATATAAACAATCTTGGCTCATTTGTAAAATGAATGAAATGGTGTGGGGAATGATCTCTATGGTCTTTTCCAGCACTTACAAGTGTAAGTTCTTATTGTTTTATGTTAAAATGTCCTTTCCAGCTCAGACATTCTATGATTAAGATTATATCTTGAAATAGGGTGCAGTGCTCAGAAAATCACTTTTCAGAAGTTCCATCCCCTAGTACTATTGATTTATTTCTTTTTGTGTTTGGAAATTGATGGCCAGAGAAAGAAGAGCTTTATTCCAAAATCCTACAGCGACTTTGGTGGCATGGTGTGGACTAGGTTTCCCCAGCTCCTTGATGCTTTGCATAATAATCTATCTATTAAAGGGAGCACGGAGACAGGGGGATGGTCGACATGACAAGAAGATAGGCTCTATGTTTTTGCTTTTTGGGGAGGGCAATTGGGGTTAAGTGACTTGCCCAAGGTCACACGACTAGTTTTTTTTTTTTTTTTAAAGCAATTGGGGTTAAGTAACTTGCTCAAGGTTACACGGCCAGTTATTTCTGGATGTGGTGCTAAGTGTCTGAGCCCGGGTTTGATCCCCAGGTCATCCCGACACTGGGGCCGGTGATCTTACTCTCTGAGCCACCTGGCCGCCCCTACATGACTAGTTTTTGTGTTGTGTCTGAGATCAGATTTGAACTTGGGTCCTCCTGACTCCAGGGCCAGTGCTCTATTCACTGCACCACCTGGCCACCCCTATTGATTTATTTCTTTGGCCTTGACCTAGATACTCTTCTGCTTGGTGACCCAGGCCTGCTGTCCCACCTGTTGTGCTGGCCACATTTGGGTCAGATGTGGTGCCAGATGTTTCCTATATGTGTATTATTCATGAAGATTCCCTGGTCATGGCTGTTCTTTGTGTGTATGCCCTTCCCAGTGGCGGTGCTCTAACCTGGGCTATGGTGTATTCTATGCATTAAGAGGCAAAGGGGAGGGGAAGCAGGAGGGAATCTTGTCATTTCATTTGCTATAAAGTTTAAATGTTGTTTTGGGGTTTTGTTTTTGCTGTAATCCCTATAAAGACTTGAAAAACCTGTTGCAGAATTCCCAGGAACCAATGCTAACACACACATTTGTGTGTGTGTGTGTTTAAATTTTCCTTTATTGATACATTTAATTCTTGCACATCAGTCACTTTCCAACAAATAACACCCTCTTCTATCCCACTGCCATAGCAGTTTTTTCATTAAAAAAGTTAAACAAAATCACCTAATGGGGTGATAATAGTTCTTTTTGTTGTTCAGTCATTTTAGTCATGTCTGACTTTGTGATCCCATTTGGGATTTTTTTGGCAAAGATAATGGAGTGGTTTGCCATTTCCTTCTCTCTCATTTTATAGATGAGGAAACTGAGGCAAATAGTTAAGTGACCTGCCTATGGTCACTCAGCTCCTAAGTGTCTGAGGTCATATTTGAACTCAGGAAGAGGAGTCTTCCTGACTCCGGATCCAGCACTCTATCCACTGAGTCACCCTGCTGCCGAGTAATAGTATATAATTTGTAATTTTTGTGGTTACAGGATTATTTTTGTTCATTCCTTTCTCTGATGCTGACAACACTCTTGTGAGGCAAGGGACTGAAAGCAAGCATTCTTCTCCCTGTGTTATCAAGGAGGAAACTGAGATTCTTATCAGGACATTCTCTTACACGGGAAGTGACTTCTCAGAGTTCACATGGGGAGTTAGTGGAAGAGCCAGGACCTGAAACCAGAGTTTTTGAAGTTGAGCTTGGGCTCTTCTGTGCTCAGAAGGCACTTGATAAACGTTCCTTGATTGCTGATTGATTCTTCTCATGGTTTTGAATTTGTGGTTTGAGGCACCAGACTTCCTGGATACTTGGTTAAGGGAACAAGATTAGCAAACATTTCCTCTGAATAACAAATAACAGAGAGAGACAGAGAGAGAGAGTGTGTGTGACTTAGAGATTAGTATATTTTTTAGCAGTACCAAAGAGCAAGATTCTAAAGGAAAAGCACGTAGGTATCTGTTGGTACATTCCTCCCTGTCTCTTAACTGTTGTATCCCTGGGACCAGCTCCCAAAGCTGCTGATTTCTCATCATGAAGGAAGTCATAGCTTCTATACCTCTTTCAACTTTCAGGAGCAAGATTACGTCAAATGGTCATTATCCTTCTCACCTGTCTTTCATCTCTGAGCCTCTATTTGCATCCAAATGCTCTGTTTTCTCTTCTTTCTGCTCCTCATGCCTGAATCTGTTCAGAAATGCCACGTTCCAGAAATTATGATATCATAACATATCACAACTGGAGCCAGTGTGATGCCCCAGATAGAAGAATGTGGCCTCTCACAATGAATCAGGCAGGTGTGGCTGGCTGGGGATTAAATAGCATGATTCAACCTCATACTGTTTAATGATAATCATAGAGCTTAAAGAGGGGAAAAAAATAATTAGATCATTTGCTTCAGGATCCTGGAAGGCAGAGAGTTTTCCTTATGTTGGAAACCCAGAGTCACAAAAACATAGAGCCTATCTTCTTGTCATGTCGACCATCCCCCTGTCTCCGTGCTCCCTTTAATAGATAGATTATTATGCAAAGCATCAAGGAGCTGGGGAAACCTAGTCCACACCATGCCACCAAAGTCGCTGTAGGATTTTGGAATAAAGCTCTTCTTTCTCTGGCCCTCAATTTCCATCTTTATCCCATGAAGAGGTAGGATTAGATGCTTTCTATAATGTTCCTTCCAGCCGTAAATCCTGAAATCCATGAGCCTGTGACAGAACTGGGCATCTGGGAAGAGAGATATGATTCAACTCTTCACCCCGGCTCCCTGGAGTGGGTGAAGTGAGTGCCCTGTTGCCAAGCACTGTAGCCAAACATCATATCTATGTTTGGTTACTCTGAGTACACTGAGGCCTCATTTAGTCAGCATTGTTGGAATCGCAGTATCATTTGGAAGAGATCTCCGAGGCCATCGACGTCTGAACAGGATGGAGCTGTACATGGAAAGAACACTGGCACTGGAGTCAGGAGATACAGCCTCGAGTCTCTGGTCTGATACTTAGCGTCTCTATAACTCTTTGCAAAGTATTTACCCTCCCAGTGTGTTTTCCCATTAGTCAAGTGGGAATAAGAATACTCGCTTTACCAACTTGCAGAAAAGCACTGTGTAAACCTCTGAGTGCTGGAGTAACCAGAGCCAGACTTACTATCGCCCTCCTCCAGTGGTGAGGAACAGATGAAGCAAGCACCAAGTGTTTTGTTTCCATAAAGAGCTAGAAAACTGAGCTGTTAGGATTGCTGTGGGTGAATTTTCTGATACCTCGGGCTTCCCGGGTGAAATCCTGCCTCCTGCCAGAAGCCCGTCCTGACGGTGTTTGCTAGTGCCTTCCTCTGGGGGGCAAATCTAGGTCACCCTGCCTGCAGGTAGCTTGTACACACACAGTAGTTTGTGTGGCGTCTGTGAGCACCTTGAGAGCAGAGACTGGCTTTTGTCTCTGTGTCCCCAGCTCTTAGCACACACTCCTAGTCAGTGATTGATATAGCCTTGTCAACTGATTTAAGCAATAAAGCTCTTGCGAAAATATTTTTAAAATATTTTAACCATTTGAAGAGGAAATGTTTCTAAATGTATTCTCCTGTCTCTCTAAACCAAGGATACTCAGCACTGTTGTCAGCACCATCATAATCACATTTATGCAGCATTTTAAGGTTTGCAGGGCACTTTGCTACATTTGATCTTCAAAACAGTCCTATGAGACAGACAGTTGCTATTATTATCTCCATTTTACAGATGAGGAAACTGAAGCTTCAAGAGATTGAGTGACCTGCATAGGAAGGATCACAAAGCTACTAATTATCTAAGGTGGAACTTATACCTAGGTCTTCCTAATACCAAGTCCAGACCTCTGTTGTATAGATAGATAGATGTGTGTGTGTGTGTGTATCTATCCAGGGATGGGGAACCTGCAGCCTCAAGGCCCCATGTGACCCTCTAGGTCCTCAAGTGCAGCCCTTTGACTGAATCCAAACTTCACAGAACAAATCCCCTTAATAAAAGGATTTGTTCTATAAAACTTGGACTCACTCAAAAGATCACACCCAAGGACTTGGAAGGCACTTGTGGCCTTGAGGCTGCAGGTTCCCCATTGCTGGTATGTACACACATGTATGTATGTATTGTGTATTTATATATTTTATCTACATGTACATACATGTGTGTATATAGACATACCTGCAAATATACACAGAGATATATGCATGTATCTATTTGTGTGTGTGTGTATACATAAATATACTATTACCTCTACTGTCAGAGCTTCAGGGGATGAGGAGCACAGGTCATCAGTAAAGAAGACCTAGCTAGAACCCAGAATCTCAGAATTAAAAGAGAGCTTGTACACCCTCTTGTGCACCCTCTAGTCTGATTCTATCATTTAACTGGGGAGGAAACCAGACCAAGAGGGAGGAAGCGGCTTTGCCTAACCCTTCATAACTTCCCCAATTCTAACTTTAACTATTTCCTAACTTTCTATTTCAGTCAGTGCCCCCACCAAGCTCAATACCTTGGAGTCCTCTTGACTTCTCCTTCATCCTCTATACCCAGTCAGCTGCTGCACCCTGTACTTCTGTGTCTTCAGCAGAGTTCACATCCTTCATCACGTTTCAATTCCCACAGCAGCCATCCCAGTCCAAACCTTCATCACCTCTGTCCTCTGGTTCTCCAGATAGGTCTCCCTGCCTCCAATCGTCCTTCTACCAATTGGTCCTACTTGAGCTGCCTAGTGCAGAGAGCGGATCCAAAGCGTCTCAGTAGTTTGTTGTTGTTTACTGGATAAAGTCCCCAGTCCAGAGCCTGGCATTCAAACTCTCCGTGATCTGGCACCACCATGCTTTATCCCATGCAACTCGAGCTACATTCTGGGCAAACTGAACCATTCTCTCTCTCCCCTAAACTCAACACAGCTCTAGTGCCTATTCCTGTGCTCATGCTGTCTGGCACCTGTACCTGGATGCCCTCCTCCCCAATCCCATTTCTACCTGTTGAAATCTTACTCATCCTGAAGGCTGGAGGTGCAATCCTGATGCCAGCTGCTTGGTGCAACCTTCCCCAATCCTTTGTTCCCACTCCCTGCTCCTTCACTCTAACCTAGAAATGATCTCTTACTCCTACAAACTATGAGACCAGCTTAAACCTCATTTCCACTTCTTGCCTTGACTCTGGCTTCCTTCAAGGCTCAGCTCAAGCCCTACCTACTACAAGAGGCCTTTCCTGGAGTCTCCCCCTACTGTCCCCTACCCCCACCCTGCTAATGCCTTCCCTGGGCATTTGCCTCCATCTTTTCTGTTTGTACCTTGAATGCACAGTCATTTGCGTGTTCTCATCCTGTAGACCTTGAGCTCGATGAAGGCAGGGGCTGTTATGGTTTTGTTTTATTTTTGTATTCACGGTGCCTGGAACACAGCATTAAATGCTTGTTGACTTAGCTTGACTTTTACTTGTTGACTTGCATTGTATCTTGAATTCTAGTTAGGCTATGCAGGACAGGATCTTCCCCACTGGAGAGAGCCATCTCAGAGTAAGCATCTTATTGGATCCATTTTTGTGTTTCCCCCAGTGCTGTGTAAAAGGCTTCCATACTTCTAAATTTCATATCTATGGAGTTTGGGACTTCAGAAGGACTTTCCTCACAATAACCCTTTGAGGAAAGGTAGTACAAGCAGTATTAACCCCGTTTTATAAATGATGAAACTGCCAGAAAGGACTGAAGTTACTTGGGGGGGGGGAGCGTGTAATCACAGAGTCAGTATGTGTCAAAGGTAGAATTCAAACCCAGGTCTTCTTAGTACCCGAGCATTTCCCATTCTTTCATGATGCCTCACTTGCTAGAATCTGGGCCACCTCCAGCATCCTGATCTGTATCTGGGGCCATTGGACCCAGCTAATTCCAGAGGAGAAAGTGAGGCTGGTGACTCACTTAAACTCAACTCACTTGCATGTCATGATTTCACCTTCCTTATGTCATGATCTTCAAGAATGACGGACAAGCGACACAGCACAGTAGCGAAGAACTGAATTAGCTGAATTGGATTGAATGTAGTGACATGTATATGGTCATGCAACTTGTTAATGTCCAAACCTCAGCTGGGACCTGTATCTCCTGATTCCCAAGGCAATGCTATCTACTCTGGCTGTCTGCCTGTTTAGACCCCAAAATGATTAGTACACAAAGAGTTATCCCAAAGTGGAATGGGCTGGTTTGTGAGTTCCTCATCCATATAAGTCTTCAAGTGAAGGCTGAATGACTGCTTAGGGTATTACAGAGATTACTACAGATATCAGAGAGTCAGCTAGGTGGAAGTGCTGGCCGACTTGAATTCAAATCCTGCCTTGGGTATTTGTTGACTGTGTGACCCTGGGCAAGTCACTTCGCCTTGGTTTCCTCATTGGTAAAATAAGGATGAGAATAGCACCTACGTCCAGGGTGTATTTTCCAGATTAAATGATCTCATTTAATTTACGAAGTGCTTTGCAAACCTTCCAAAGTTATATATAAATGCTACCTTCTATTATGTGCTCCTTAAAACAAGATCTCCTGGCATCCCAGTCAAAGATTCTGTGATTCTATATCTACCTACACAAGTCTAAACAACTCTGAGACTTGAAGCCATGACATAGGAGGAACAATTGAAGGAATGAGGTATGTTTAGCCTTAAGAAAAGAAACAGTTGAAGGGCTGGCTTGAGGCAGAAGGATTATACTCACTACTGTTTGTACAATGGGTAAAAATTGCAGAGAAGGAGATTTTGCCTTGATGCTGGAGAAATTCAAGTTATCCTAAAATGGAACGACCCACTTTGGAAAGTAATTGGCTACCCCAACTTGATAGTTACTTGTCAGAAACTGTTTAGTGATATGGGTTGGACAAAATGTCCTCTGAGGTCACTTTCACTTCTGAAATGCTGTAATTCGGTGATACCTGACTGGAATTTCTGACTTTGGGCCTGATTTTTCACTTTATCAGATAAAGGTGTGTTTGGGTCCTCCCAGTAGACACTCTTCAGGACAAAAATAACTCTGCAAGGGCACGTGTTCCCCAAAATGATCCCTTGAAAATCTGATGAGAAGTAGATAAGCTGAACTCTGCCTGTCACAAACACAGGAAGGAGGTGAAAGTATCAAGTGCATAATTGGTTTAGAGAAATGGGTTCCTAAATTGTTTTGCCAAAAAGCCAAAGGGACAACTTGCTGCAATCAGAGTGTTGGGCCAAGATTTGGAGAAACAGGCTCCACTACCCAAATTGTGTTTATTATGTGGGTGTTCTACCAGCCCCACCCCTAGATTCCAAATGGTAGTTCTCCTGGCCCTTTGCAAGTGGGTCACCAGTTTCCCTTGGGAACTGTAAGGACCAGTTTCCATTGAAAATTTAAAGCTAGACTGAACCTTAGGACATAGTGTTTGAGCCAGAAGGAAACTTAGCACAACCAGGAAAGACTGTAAAACGAGGAGAGAGTGTTAAAGATAGAAGAGGATTTATAGCATAAAATGTCAGACCTCTAAGGTCACGGGGCAGCGTTTCTCATAGCTTTGCACAGGTTACATTTAAAATGTTGGATGTGGAACTTTACCAATGCAGACAACCAGGGAATTCGACAAGATTTCCTTCTTCATCGGTCTCCTCAGTCATCACCTTCTGATACTATCTTTCTGATATCCTGTCTGGATATCTTGCCTACATGAAACTTCACGAAGCTTCTTTTGTTGCCAGGTTACTAGCTGGCCAGATGGGGCTGAGAGGAGTGGGAACAGGAGTAACTAGCATTATATAGTATTTTAAGGTTTGCAAAGTGCTTGACGTATGTGAAAAGTGTGCTCTGGCCCGTGTCCCAGAGCCGTACACGCTATATCTGGTCTTTGTATACTGGGGTACCGCAGAGGGTTTGGGGGACATCTCTTCTCTAATGCCATCAGCTTGACTCCTTACCCTGTGTGTTCTTTCCAGTGTTGGAGGTCAGTGAGGAGCAGTCCAATTCTGCTTAACCACTTAACAATTAGTTTCAGAAAGGGTCATTTCCTTCAAAGGCATAGCAAGAACAGAAGTGCGAACTTTAACACCGAGACTTCTGGGTCACACTCTCCCCTAACCCATGTCAGTGTCTAGGGAGAGCGGGTTTACTTGTGGAACGATTTCTGCGCAGCATTGGCCCACCAAGTTCACATTGAAATGCAGCACTGCTCCTGGATGAATCTCTTTCAGTTACTGCTGGGCAGATTCTTCAAGGCCTCTCCTTGCTCCTTGGTGCATCAACGCTGATCTGGCTGAAAGACTCAGCAGGGACATATATTCCTGGAGGTTCACTCTCCTGACCCTTCAAAATTCATGAAGTGGAAGCTTCCAGATTAATGTCCCTCACCTAGAACAGGTCAGAAGATGGAGTCAGCATAATAGTTCACAGAACACACAGACTCAGAAGGGAGAAAGGTGGCTTCCAGGGATGGGGAATCTACAATAGCCTAGGCTGCAGGTTCCCCGCCCCTGCAGGCCCTTTCCCTTTACAACGTTGTACCCTATCAATGAAAGAGTCAAATCACCAGGGGGGGGGGCTGAAGAGAAATGGTAGTGTCTCTGCTTGATACTGTTGTGTGAACACATCCAGAGCTCCTAGAAGGCCCTCCTAGTCACCACATGGATAGCCAACCAGAACCAGTCACAGAATGTGCATGCGTGCTCTGACATCTTTTCTAGGTGCTTCCCTATCACCACAAGTCTGCCAGAAGCAGGTTCCCTATCCTTTCTGTGAGGGGACACCCCCTCAGATGTACTTTGTGATGGAACCAGATGCCTGGTACATGTGTGATATGTCCTTTGATCCTTACAAAGGTCCTGCAAATCCCTCTGGAATGGTACTATTATTATCCCCTTTTTTTACAGAGGGTGAAACCGAATCTAAGACTGGATAAGTGACTTGCCTGGGGTTATACCGCTAATAAGTAGCTGGGGTGGGACTCACACTCTGTTCTTCCTGAAAACATCAGAACTGGATGATCAGTTGCACCCAAAGAATAAAACTGATTAGCATTGAGAAAGGGTTTTAGTAGAGTTTCTCAGGCATCTATGCTATTTTTAAAATCAATCACTTGAAAACAAAGATAGCACGCTTATAAAAATTGCAAATGATATGAAGATAGCCAGTACATTGGGTGACAGAGTCAGGATCCACAAGAGTTTGATAGACTAAATGTTATTGTTTTCAGTCCTGTCTGACTCTTGGTATCTCCATTTGGGGTTTTCTTGGCAAAGATACTGGAATGGTTTATCATTTCCTTCTCTAGCTCATTTTATAGATGAGGAGACTGAGGCCAAGAGGGGTAAGTGACTTGCCCAGGGTCACATATCCAGTGAGTGTGTTCCTGTTGAACTCAGGAAGTCTTCTGAACTCTAGGCCTGGCACTGCACCACCCAGCTGCCCCAGACAGACTGATAGCATAGGCTAAACCTCACAGGTTAAAATTTAATTGGAAGAAATGTAATATAAAGTCCCACAAAAGTTAAAAAAAAATCTGAATTGGTTCAGTATGGGGGAAATACCTTGAAAAACAGAACACTTGAAAAAGATCCAGGGTTCTTAGACTGCAGACTATAAGCTCAAGCAATCAAGACTTAGGTATGCTAACTAAAAAATATAATATCCATTTTGGGGGAAGTGATCACTATCTGCTGACTCTTGCCCTGCTCAGATGATATCTAGGGCACTATACACAATTCTAGGTGCTGCATTTTGGGAAGGACATTAATGAGCTAGTCCAGAAGAAGGCAACCAGGGATACTGAGGGAACTGTATAGTGTCATGTGAGTATCAGTTGAAAGAATATATGGTGTTTGGAATGGAATAAGCATTCATTAAGCACCTACTATTAAATTCAATTTATACTAATCACCTTCTATGCGCCAGGTACCATATTAAATACTTTACACATATTCTTCCATTTGATTTGTTTAGCCTAAAGAAATTAAGTTTACTAAGGAACATAATTGATGACTTCAAGTATTATCAGGGGGAAGAGGGATTAGATTTGTTCTGCTTAACCTCAGAAGGCAGAACTAAGAGCAAGAGGGGGAAGTTTTGACGAAGGCAGATCTTGGCCTGATGTATGGGAAAACTCCCTAGCCATGAGAACTCTCCTGAAGTTGTACTAAGGGAATAGTGAGTTCTTTGTCAATGGAGATCTTTAAGTGGTTTCTGTATGAGCACATATAGTCATAGGAAGATAGATTTGGAGCTGGAAGGGACATAAGAGGCTATCTAGCCCAATCCCTTATTTTACAGAAAAGGAAATATAGGCTCAGAGAAATTAAATTATTTTCCTAAGTTCACACAGGTAGCCATTGGGAAAGAGGAATCCAACCAGATCTGAGAGCTGGAATCTTCTGACTCCCAATCTGGTCTCTTTCTTACCATGCTGTATTACCCACAGTGTATGTTGTACAGAACACAAGCATGGATGGTGGTTGATGATACCTTCTAAGGTACCTTTCAATTCAAACATTTGATGGTTTCATGATCCTATGACAGAGAACAGTCTGACGTGAAGGTGAATCTGTCAGTGGGAACAGGATGGATTTCTGGTTCCAGTTGAGGGTGACCAGTTATGGAATTTGGTAAGTATAAATATTATGAGAAAGATAGCACAGAGAGAGCCCTTCCATCGAGGAGCCTTTGTAGAGAAGGTAGCAATTGAGCTGGGCTTTAAAGGAAAAGAGAGACGACAACAGATTGATATGGAACACGGGGTGGGACATGTGTGGCTCATTCTACACAAGGAGAATGGATATATTAAGGACAGGGACTGGACTTATGGTTTCACTAATTAGATGGAACTCCCAGATGAGGAGACTCCCCCTCCCAAAGCAGTTCAGCCCTTGTGCAAATTAGAGGCTAAGAAATTTACCTGGAGAGTGCCCAAAGTCACACAGCCAATATGTGTCAGAGGTAGGATTTGAATCGAAGTATTCATGGCTCCAAGGCCAGCTGTCTATCTACTAGGCCTCTCATAGGATAGTGATTAGAGCAGAGGTATTTAATTGTTTTTGTGTCATAGGCCTCTTTGGCGATTTGGTGAAACCTATGGACCCCTTCTCAGGAGAATATTTTTAAATGCATAAAATAAAATACTTCGGAGTACAAAGAAAACCAATAATATTGAAATACAGTTTGCCTGTCTGTCTGTCTGTCTGTCTATCTATCTATCTATCTCCTTATCTATCTAAAACAAGTTCACAGGCCCTAAGTTAAGAATCTTGGGATTAGAGGTCTTGAGGCTAAAACATTAAAGGTAAAAATGGAAATGGAAAGTCAGGCATAGTGCAAAAATACCACTAAATTTGGAGTCAGTTGACCTGACTCAGCCACTTATTAGCTATATAATCATTGCCAAGTCATTTAAGCTTTCTGACCCGCAGTTTATTCACAGGCAAAATGGAGATAATCTTATGTATCCTATGGCACAGGGCAGTTGTGATCATCATTTGAGACAGAGGATGCTGGGTAACCAGAAATCTCTATAGAAATGTCCATACGTGTGTAATAATCCAGTCCCCTTAATGGGAGTATTACCTCATCCAACTTCTATCAGAATTCAGGGAGAAATGGCAATATCCACAGATTTCTCTGCCTGAGCATGAGTTTCCTAGAAAATGTACATTAAAAGAAGCTGGGAGAGAGAGACATCTGCTTGGGGCCTAAGTGACAACTGATAAACATCAGGAATGGCCACCAGATTGGGGCAGCTAGGGACAGGCCAGGTCCTCATGTCCAGTGGTGTGCAGTTGTGTTTGTACTAATAGAATTTCAACCAAAGCTAGATGTTGATGCCATGGAGTACCCCGGATTAAAACCCTCTCTCTCCCCAGATGAATGACAATAGTGGCAATCCCTGATTTTTCGTCCTGTGACCTTGGGGAGGTCACCTTTCTTTTGAGTTTCAGTTTATTCATCTGTAAAGACACTTGGGGTCAGGTCCTGGGCCTGCTACTGACTCACTGTATGAGCAGTTCCTTACCCTTACTCTTTACTGGAAGTTAGATCGGATCATCTTTAATATCTCCTCTAGGTCTACCATTCTATGAACATGAAGATAATAGTACCTGTCCTGCCTCCCCCACAGGTGGACATGTGGAAAGTGCTTTGTTACCATAGCAACCACTGACGTTATAATAACACTTTAAGGTTTACGAAATGCTTCACATGTATCACCTCATCTGAATTTCACCCTAACCCTGTGAGGTAGGTAGAACAAAAATATTTATCCCTACTCCACAAGGGAGCCGAGGCTTAAAGCCCAAATGCATGAGATTCTCCTCATGGGTGGAGAGTGAAGGCTCAATGCTCCAAGTCTGGGGAGAGGGCGTTGGTAGAGGGATGGGCAGGACAGGATGCAGGTGGCCAGTGTTGGAGAGAAGAGAGATCGTGATCTGCCGGCTTCCGATTTTGAGACAGAAGACAAGCAGTTCGAGATTCTCTTCGGGGAGATAAGGTGTATATATAAGAAGAACATTTATATATTTATATACTTTGTACTAGTCATAGCGCTAAATATTTTACAGTTGTATCTCATTTGTCTTCACAGTAACCCTGGGAGGTGGATGCTATTATCATCCCCATTTTATAGATGAGCATAAGGACATTATCAAGGTGCCAGCACCTCTACAAGTCACCTTCATCATAGGATCATCCTCTCCCTTCTGGGACCTCTCCCTGACCAAAACCTTGGAACCTCTTGTCTTCTTTCTCAAAGTTGGAAGTCAAAAGACCAGGATTCTTTTCCCAAGCTCTCACAGGGGGTGGAACACTGAGTCACATCAATCTCCACCAATAAGGAAAGTCTAATGCAATTGGACTTTGAGCCACAGGTTACAGACAGGTAAACTGAGGGTCAGAGAGATTTGTCCTCATTCATATGGCTAATAAGGCTGGGGGTGACATTAAGCCTAGGGTCAATTACTTCCAAACGGTGCTTCCGTTCTAATGAAAGTTACTTATTTTCTCTTCACCTCAGTTTCCTCATTTGGAAATAAGATAATAATAACACTTGTCCTGTCTTCCTCGTGAGGCTATTTTGAGAACCAAATAGGGTGGTTTGTGGGAAGTGCTTTATAAACATGAAATTTTAAAGAAATGTCTATTTTATTTCTCTGAGCTTCAATTTCATTGAATTCCAGAATACTGGAGCCTGTCAGGAGCTTAAAAGTATCTAGTTTAAAACCTTTGTTTTACAGACCAGGACCCATGCCTAGAGAGAAGTGAGTGGCCTGAAGTCATCCTGCTTATAAATGGCAGGAGCCTGATTTCTGACTCTAGACTTCCATGTTCCTTTCAGTCTACCAGTCTGACTCTCTACTTCTGTCTTCTGGCTCTAATTCCTTATTTGTAAAATAGGGCTCATATTCCTTGTAATCAATTCCTACCTCCCTGTACTGGTGTAAAGAAAGAGGTTTGTGATTCTCAAAGAGGCATAAAAATGAGGGCTTGTATAATTATAATTAGAAGAGAAAAAGACTGGGGTTTTTGTTGTTTTGTTTGTATTTTTAATTTTTTACGAGGGGGAATGGGAGCCCAGCAATTCCAGGGTCCCAATTAGATGCCTTCATTGGATTCTCTGTGAGCTACAGAAAAACAAATGGCATCACCCAGCCTGTCTGATGCCAGGCAGGCAGCCGTGGAAGGACTTGGATCTGTCCAAGGGATACACCCTCCCATGCAGGGGAGATTGTCAAGAGGTATTGGAGAGAGGCCAGTCCCCAAGCCAGCTTCCTATAGGCAGCTTGTTGAGACCTTCCAAAATGTGCTGAATGGACTATTGACTCTCCCCAGGGCTATTCCCCAAGAAGCCTTGGGGAAGAGATGGACTGCCAAACAGGCTGGGGACCTGGGGTTTGTGTATATAGGGCCTAGGAAAGGGAAGCTATAGGCTTAATTAACCCTGTAGAAATGATACCCAAGAAACAGGTTACTAGAGTTGGAAAGACCCTTACAAGGTTCTCTAATTCAGTCTCCATATTTTATAGAGAAGACAACCGAGGTGCAGATGAGGAAACAATTTGTCTTGGTTCACATAACTCTTAAGTGGCAGAATCTGGACTTGACCCTAGACCTTCTGAAACAAATCCAGTTTTTTTTCCAGTTCAATTTGCTGCTTATCTTAGGACTTGCTGATTACATGGAGAGATGTTAACTAACAAGACCACACTCAGCCAATGGAGGAAAATCAGGAGTATGTGGAGACAAACTGGAGAAGATGTTGTATGAAGATCACATCAAGGGGATGGAGATGTTCAAACTGAAGAAGAGAAGAGTTGGTGAGGATGTGATAGCTGGCTTCGAGTATTTGAAGACCCATAAGAGGGAAAAAAGGATTAGATTTCTTGGGCATAAGGAAAAATATCCTAGCAATCAGAGCTATCCGCAAGTGCAATTACATGCCTTAATGCAGAGGGAGTAAGTAGCTTTAGACCACATGTTCAACTTGGGGCTAAATCCACTTATCCTTGGTTTTTTGGAGGGAATTACTCAAGGTAGGAGTTAGATTAGATTCTTTCTTCCTGGGGTCCCAGCCAGTTCAATTCAATTCAAATCAAGCTAGAAACCAAAGGATTAAAGAACACTGTGTCTGGTTTCAGTAGATCTGAGAATGAATCCTAAGCCTAGCTACATACTACTTGTGTAATCTTGGACAAGCTAAATAAGCTTGCTGGTCACCAGTTCTCCCATCTTTGTAGTAGATGGATTGTTTTTGTTTGGCTGTTTGCAGTCTGTCATTGGCAAAGATACTGGAGTGATTTGCATTTCCTTCTCCAATTTATTTTACACATGAGGAAACTGAGGCCAACAAGATTAAGTGACTTACCCAAGGTCACACAGCTAGTTAGTATCTGAGACTGGATTTGAACTCAGGTCTTCCTGACTCGAGGACCAGCACTCTATCCACTGTGCTACCTAGCTGCTCCATCCAGTGGGTCAGATGATAGCTAAGACACCTTCCACTTCTAAATTTTATGATACTCTGAACAAGGCCTTGTGCCCCATAGTGTGGATCCAAAGGTGGAAAATGACATACATAAGGCTACAGTAATACATATATATGCATATGTATACATGGCATACATATATACATACATGTATAAATGGCATATATAAGGCTACACTTATATATATATGCTAAGTATATAGAGCTACAGCTTACATAGGACTTACAGTAATAAAGGGAGAAAGGAGATACATCATGTCTAGAAATACAGTTAAACCTTTGGTCTGTGTTTAACTTTGGTGACTTCAAGTATTGGCGTGATTTTGTTAGTGACCTAATTTTCTCTTTCACATTGGCAAGCACACATTCTTAGTCATGTGCAGTAAAGGAAAAAAGAGAGGCAAGGAGCACACAAGTTTGTGGAGTAGCTGGTATGCTATTGGGTACTTCCCAGGACTCATTCACTCTATGATTATACAGTGAACAGCTCCCTATACACTCTTTGAATGTTTTTATTGTTTAGTACACAGTACAATCTTGACATTACATGACACAGTGGAAAGCAAGGTTCAGATTAAAAAGTGTTTTAGCTTTAAGAATTTTATTTATTACACAATATTTATGGTACTATGGATTTCATGTGTCATAAAAAGTGAATATTGTCTGAAATCAATGTTGTTTTATTTTGTTTTGTTTTTAAATTGAGATGTTAACACAAAGGGTTGCTGAATTCTAGGGAATCACTAGAGAGAAAAAAATGTTTCTCATGTTACCAGTTTTATTTTGTGTACTGCATTTAATGGGCTATTTCATGGTTACTATGTTAGGAAAAGTATATTATCAGAATTAATATTTTCTTATTAAGAATTGTAGGCAGGAAAGTGTGTTTTCAGCAATCTCTAGCAAAATGTTATTGTTTTAGGTGGTCATGGGAACCTAATCCCCAATTTCTCATAGGTTCAGTAGATCAAAATTCACATTTTTTAATTTTGGCACTGTTTTTCTAGGAATGTTACCCCTGAAAAAGTTGAGGATTGACTGTATGATGTAAGGTAGAATATGGTTAAGGTAAGGGAGAGATCTACATGAAATACTTTAGGAAAATGTGAGGCTATCACTTTGAACAGGACATGGGGAAATCAGAGAAGGTCTTCATGGAGGGATGCCTAAATTAATCAGAGGCATACTGACTACTATGTCACAGAGACAGAAAAGGGGAAGAGTCAGAGAACAGTGGAGTTGTGTGTGTGTATACGTGTGTGTGTGTGTATGCATGCGCACCAAGTAAAGAGAGAAGGCTAGAAAGGGAATTTGAAGCTAGATCATGGAAGGACTTAACCACCTGACTAACAATTTTTTGTTTCTTATCCTAAAGGCAAAAGGAAGCCACTAAAAACTTTGGAGTAGAAAAACAGCATGGTCAGACCTGTTTGTTAGGAAGTTTATTTTGGCAGCTCTATGAAGACTAGACTGGAGAGGATAGAGCCGGAGTATAGAGAGATGACTTAAGAGGCTTTTAAAGTAGTCAACCAGTCAACTAGCATTTATTAAGTGTCTACTTAATGAAGGCATTTTGTGGGTAAGAGCGCTGGACTTGGAGTCAGTAGCACCTGAGTTCAAATTTGACCTCAGACACTTACCATATGTGGGACTCTGGGCAAGGCATTTAAACTTTATCAACTTCAGTTTCTTCATCTGTAAAATGAGAATCGTAGTAGTACTTATCTTACAGGGTTGTAAAGATCAAATAAGATCACATACGCGCACATGCACATACGAGGATGTAAAAGTTTCCAGATCATAAAACAATATACGATAAAAGCTAGCTAACACACACACATATACATATGCAAGTTGTCAAACTTTAAAAACACAGCAAAAGTTAGCTATTAATAACAACAACAATTAAGTAATTCCAGTAAGACAATATCGAGGATACGGTGGCTTGAACTAGGGTGGTAGTAGTCAGAGGGTATACGCGGGAACAGTTGTGAGACATATAGCCAAAGTAAAATGATCAGGATTGAAAGCTGATTGGATTGGGGAGGGGGGGAAGGGATAGAAGGAGAGAGTTAAAGATGATTCTGATATTAATAGCTGAGATTTTGAAGGGAAAGTTGTGCAAAGATTCTTTGGTTACCTAAATGGGTCTCAGTGTGCCACCCTAGTAGGCTAGGCTTCTGTGATATAATAAAAAGAACAATGGATTTGGAATAAAGAATCTGGTATTGAATCTTGATTTGTCTGCTTACCAGCTGTGTACTCTTGACCAAGTTACTTAACTTCTCTAGACCCATGTACTCATCTGCAAAATGGACGTACTAATAGCTTCAATACTGGTCTTATAGGGTTTTTGTAAGGGTGGAAAGAGATAATCAATGGAAAGTGTTTTGCAAACCATATTATACTATATAAATGTCAGCCACATATTATTACTACTGTTGTCATTAGATGCCCAGAAAAACTGGTTAGCAAAAACGTTCCCAACAAGGCAGGTGAGGCCTTGAGTCTTGATGTCTTTTGATGATCCAGAAGCTTACTGGGGACACTAGGTGTCTGATCCCAGGCTATAACAGAGTACTTAGCACAATGCCTGGCACATAGGAGGCATTTACTAAATGATTGTTGAATGAATTAAGTCTAGTTACAGATACTTCAACTATGTCAGAAAGTAGGAAGATAGCACAGGATTATGGAAATAAGACAATATGTCCCAGAGAGAATTCTGGTGGCAATCTAAAAGATGATGTGGGCATGTACACTTTAGGAATAGTCAGTCCTGGATTTGGAGTCAGAAGACATGGGCTCAAATTCTGGCCTTTGTCATTTAACTGCCCCTATGAACTTGGACAAGTCATTTTACTTCTCAGAGTCTCAGTTTTCAGAAGGGTCAGACTAGATGTTTTCTAAGGTTGTCTTTTTCCCCAGCTCTACATGAATTAATCTGCTAGAGGTTATTCTGTACTGAGAAAGCTCTTGAAAAGAAATCCGGGGTAGAAATACCCAGCTGGTATTTCCAGGATATTCCACATCAGGAAGTATTTTGTCAGGGGAGTTGCATTGGGAGGAATATATGATATCTTTGGGGTCATAACATTCTGGCACATTTGTAGGTGTGGCAAATATTTCTGGTGATTTGTTGTTGAGAGATCAGAGATGCCTCTCTGGCTTCTTCAGGAGACACCAATGCATTTTAAGTCAATAACATCAGATAAGCACATGAGGGGCTTTGATAAAAGGTAGAGGCCAGTTAGAGAGAGAAGGTACAGATTTCTTAGTGTAAAACCCCGTTCAGAAACTTCCCCAACCCAAACACATAGGTTGGGCTTTAGAAGGTGACTACCTTCATGATCAAGGTATTCTAGGGGTCCACATTCCTAAAACTGCAACTAATGAGCCCCCATTGATGTACTTACCTTTAATAGGCAGTAAAAATAATTATCGCAAAACAAAGGCATTTATCTAGATGGCGTCATAAAAATAGTAGCTATAAAAACATTCTCCTCATAAAGCTGGGATACATTCTCCCACAACTTACACACAGCATCAGTGCGAAGAGTGGGCATGCTCTTAAAGCACACTACTAAACAGAGCACATACAGTCAACATGTAAACAAGGAAATGCACACGTCTGACTGCAAGGCCCTGATCTCCTTTCCTTTCTCATGATGTTCTTATGTCTCTTTCTCGGTGCCTGTTCTTCTCCATAACTCAACTGTCAACTGCCAGGACTGGCCCTCTTAACTGAGTTGAGAAGATCCTCAAAGCTGTCTCCTGCTTTGACTCATAATTTCCCACTTGTTGGGTCCAGTATTTCTTACTAGACAAGTAGCTTCACTGTAAGAAACTATAGTTGATAGAAGAAAGAGAAAACAAATAATCCCCCCCCCAAAAAAAGAGGTGAGGAATGATTCCCTTTCTGACTGCTTCTGACTACCTCCTAGGGTGTATGCCTTACCTTTTAAAGAGCTGCCAGGTGGCTGAGCCTGGCCCAGCCAATAGCTAGATGCCTTCTGATTCCATCAGTTTTGATCAGAGGAGGCCACGACTTCTAAAGGAGTAAGAGAGTGTAAAACCTTCTTTACACTGTGTTTAATACCTTCATACTTCATTGTCTATTATCTGCCCCTTATCTTCTGTAATTTCATCAATAGTCATGGGAAGAACAAATTGATCTGAGTGTCCTATGAACTACTCCACCCCCCTTCAAAAGCAAAGGTGAAGGAAGTGGAGAAGAGAAGATCAGGTTGGGAATAGCACTGACCACTTTCTTCAAATATATGAAGATCTACAAAGGAAAAGAAAGATTCCATTTCCCCCCAGTGATACCTCAGAGGACAGCACAAAGAACAATGGGGGCAAATTAGAGGGAAATAACTTTTGGCTTAATAGATGGAAGAACTTCCAAGTATCAGAGCAGCGGATGACAGCATTGCATATGTCATGAATAAATGATCTCCTTGCCCCCAGAGATATTTAGGCAGAGATCAGACAAATAGCTGTTTGGGTTCCTCTTCAGGTGAATGATGGACTAACTGCCCTCTGAGATTCTTTACAATCTGAGATTCTAAAATTCAGTGACCCTAGACCACTAGTGAGTAAGATTTGGATGTCCTATAGAAGTATGTAAACTAGATGCCCTCATGAAGACTCTCTGCCCAGCCAAAGCTGGGCTCTATATTCTTTGTATTTGTATTGGCTGATTTGTATAATTTTGAGTTAGAGTCAGAAAGATAAGGGTTCAAATCCTGCCTCAAACACTTATTAGCTGCATAACCCTAAGCCAGTCACTTAATTTCTATGGGCTTGTTTACTCATCTGTAAAATGAGGGAGTTGGGCTCTAAGGTGCCTTTCAATTCTCTTAGCTGTAAGTCTATGACCCTAGTCATAGAATTATTAGCTTTTGCTGCACTCAACATGATCTTCAAACATGGGACATAGAAAGTCAAAGCTAGAAGGAAATTTATGGTGTTGCAGGATTATAGGATTCAGAGCTGGAACAGACTTTAAAGATTATCTAGTCTAACCACCTCATTTTCCAAATAATCACAGTAAAAACTGACATTTGTATAGTGTATTAAGGTTTTCAAAACACTTTTTACACATTGTTTTCATTTGATCCCCACAGATGAGCTAACAGAAGCTCAGAAAGATCAGATGTCTGGCCGGGGTCATACAGCTAGTAACCGCTGGAGGTCAGATTCCCATCCGGCTTCCTCCTGCCTCTCAGTTCAGTGTTCTTTCTACTGCACACCTTTGCCTCTATTTCCTTCTAGTCTGGGAATTGGTGAGATGAGAAAACTGAGGTCCAAAGAAATTAAATGACTTGCCTAAAGTGACACAGATCTTTTCACTCCAGATTTTTTTTTTCCATTACACTATGTCTAAGGGATGTTCTTTCCATTTTAAATTGAAAGCCCCTCCTGCAACCCTTCCAGGATCTATAATTATTCACTATAGTGCAGTGAAAATACTCTCTGTAGAAGATGGTTAGTCTTCACGAGTTGCTGAATGACCTTATCACCCAGTGGTCAACCTTTGGGTGATACCCCTCCTTATACTTAGCTAGCTAGGCTGCTCTTTAGATGCCAGACACACAATCTGTTACCAATCCCTTCTAAAGTCCTTTGGCAAATGGGAACTATCACAGTTTTCACTGAAAGCCTTGGACAAGCCAGGCTCACCTCCATGCTACAGTGAGGCATCAGAGAGCCCTCTACAACTACACTTGGAACATAGAAAATTAAGTATGAAGAACTAGCAGAGACCTTAAATCATATGATGTGCCACTAAGCCTGAAGTCAAGAAGACCTGAGTTCAAATCCCATCTCAGATGCTTACTAGTTGTGTGACCTTTAGCAAGTCACTTAACTTCTGTTAAATAGGGATAATAAAAGCACCTACTTCCCTGCGTCATTGTGAGGATCAAAGGAGAAAATATTTTGTAAAGCACTTAGCACAGTGCCAGCCACAAAGTGGGTGTGGTATGAATGCTAGCTGCTCTTGCTGTGGCTATTGGCTATTGTTGTTTTTAGCTGTTTTTATTGTTATTCAGAGCTGGAAAGGGCCAGAAGAAAGGGAAGCCTTCAAAGTGTTTGACCTTATTCCCTGTGTCTCTGTTTCTGTGAAATGGGAAGAAACAGACCTGCCTTGCCTTGCTTCCCTCTAAAGCTTGTTTTGGGGATGAAATAGTTGGAGCATCATAAAATACATTGTGATAATAAATGCCTGGCATTATCCTTATTAAATTGTGGAGCTGCTGCAACTGTTTCTATCCTGAGGATTGGCCAGAAGGGAGTAGACAGGCCGAGGCAGAGAACAGCCCGATAAACAGTGCAGCTGGCTGTATGGAAGGAGGCACTGGGACCCTCCCATGCCCTTCTCCACCCTCTCAGGCTTCTGTCCCCATTGGGAGCTGACTGTGTCAACAGCACTCCTCCAGCTTCGGGCATGTCTCTGTAAAACCTATTGGCAACTTCCCTTACTGTTTCTTGGCTTTTGTCCCTTGGAGAAGATTTGAATGCAAAGGGGAGGTTGTGACTGAGGGAGACACTGCCAACCTTTGTGGGTTCTTTCCATACAGCACTTACTGAGTGTCCCTATGTGCCCAGCATAGTGCCAGGTACCCGCTATCAAACTACACTGAGTCCAGGATGTCAGCCTTGGAGGCTATACATTCTAGCAAGGAAGGCCAAAATATTTTTGAAGGGTAGTCTGAATGAGCCTAAACTGGGAGACAGAAGATCTAGGTTCTAATCTCAGCTCTACCATTAACTCCCCATATGTCCTGGGCAAGTCACTTCCCTTCTTTGGGAAAGTCACTTCCTGCCTTTCTGGAATGCAGAACATAGAACACAAAACAGTGCAAGTAGAAGGAAACGGGGAATTATTAGGGCACTGAATAGCATTAGAGTTGGAAATAGCAGGAATAACAAAAATGAATTGACAAATTAAGATTTAGATTTCTCTATCAGTGTCAAAGCACTAATTCACATGGAATCTTTCCTTCATACACTTGTCTAGCCAGCAGACATTAATTGAAATTCTACTTTTAATGGTAAGAAGTAGAGGTTTATTTCAGCATAAGGTTGCCCAAACCAAGAACATGTTACAATAACAACATTATTGACATAACCAAACCTCACCATAACATTGCAGAATGCTTCTGTGACCTCATTTGGCAACTGTCTATTCATAACATTTTAACATCGTTCCTGTGGTGCTAATCTCAGTATTAGCTCATATTTCTATAGTGATTTCAAGGTTACAAAGTACCTTCCCTGCAATTATTTTGCAAAGTAGGTAGTGCAAATATTATCTTCATTTTACAGATGAGAAAATTAAGGCTCATGAGGTTAAAACAACTTGCTTCAAGCTTACACAAGTAGGTCAGAGCTCAGATTGGTAGTCTGGCAGTCTGACTGCAAGCCCACTACCTTTTTCATTATACTATGATGCTCCCCCAAAAGTTGTTTAATCCAAAATCATGTTTTTTAGACCTAATCAGTGCCTTTTAATGAGGTATGCTTCTATGCTCTATACCTGTGATATCATTGATGGAGGAAACTCTTCACATGGAGCTTCCCTCTACCCCAGTACAAATCAGTAATTTATGTATAAAGTTTTAGAGAGTTGAGGGACCAGGGGAGGGGTGAACATGTTAAGTTCTCAGGGTTGCCCAGTGATCCTGTGTCAAAACCAGGCTTTAGTGAATCCAGGACTGACTCTCTAGCCCCCATGACTACATATAAGATATTTTACATGAAAAAATTAACTAACAGGACAAGAAATTATTTCCTAAGTACTCAATTAAGACAGTGAGGAGTGAAAAGGGGAAACTGTGATCTGAGAAGGTGGTTAGATTTGATCTTGGACTGGAAGAGTAGATAAGGGAAAGCAGATAATTTTAGAGTTGGAAGGAAACCCCATCCAAGGCTCAACTTTTTGTGAAGGACCTATATATGACTTCTCTGTCAATTGCTCTTGCAGTCTCTTTAGGAGTACTTTCAGTGGTAGAAGCATCACTACTACCTGACCATTACATTGATCATTAGAGAGCCCTTCCTTATATTAAGCCGAACTTGGCCTATGGGTAACTCCAATCTCTGACCTCTCTTCCCATTGTGCTCCCCAGACCCCTCTCCCCTATTGCTGCTACTTCTACCCTCAGGGACCAAGCACAACATAATCTTAATGAATCCCTCCTCTTGATGATAGTCATTCAATATGGGAGGAAGGGATTTTAGGTGAGGAGAACCAGAGGAAACTCTGTGAAGAATGTGTTGTGAAGAATGTGTTCGCCCTCAGGATTCCCAAACATGCTATTCTTGGTTCTCTGAAATGAAAGGAGGTTTTCTAGCTATCACCATAGTTTCTAAAAGTGTTCTTTTGTCATTATCATTGAAGGGGAAATATGATTTTTATCTGATTCTAGCATCTTCTTTTCACAATTAAAGAATAAGGGTCTTGGGGGGAGGAGCCAACATGGCAGTATAGAAGCAGGAAGACTCCCTGTGCTCTGCCCATAACCACCTCAAATAGCTATAAAAATGACTCTAAACAAACTTTAGGGCTACAGAACCCACAAAGAGACAGAAACAAACCTGCTGAAGACAGCCCAGCCTTCCAGCAGGAAGGATCAATCCCAACGGGCTGAGAGCAGAGCCCAGCACTGTGTGAGTCAGAGGCTTTAGCCTCAGGGAAGCCATGATCAGCCGGGGGACATTGGGAGAGTAGATCACAGTAGATCACAGAAACCGCAGCTGTGGCGATTTCCAGAATTATCAACCCATAAATGCCAAAGACTAAGTGAGAGATCAGTAGACATTGGGGTTCTGGGAGTGCAGTCAATCCTCTGTCCACAGAGGGAGAAGTGGCTGAGGCCTAGCAGCCATGGCCACATGGCTGCTTCAGAGCTCCTGGCCTGCAGAGTGTAGGGGGACCAAGCGACCATTCTGAGGGGGAATCACTCTTGCTTTAACCTGCTTGGATCTGGATTGCTATCTAGGGTATAAGTCCTAGGGTGAGAGACCCAGTGTGCCAGAGCCAGTGGAGGCCTCAGAGAGGGCACCCAACTAATAACTCCAGAAGCTGAGAAAACCCCAGCAATTTGGGACAAAGCTCTCCTCTCTGGAGGCAGAGTTCTACTGTGGCAAAAAAGCTCAAAAGTCAAGTAATTGAGTGGCAACATGAGCAAGCAAAGGAAGCAAAGCAATCTGACTTTGGACTCCTTTTTTGGGGACAAAAAGGATAAAGTATGGAACAGGAGGAAGAAAATGAAGTCAGAACTCCTGCACCAAAAGCTTCCAAGAAAAATATAAACTGGTTACAGGCCATAGAGGAGCATAAGAAGGATTTTGAAAACCAAAAAAAAGAAGTGGAGGTAAAATTGGGAAGAGAAATGAGAATAATGCAAGAGAACCATGAAAAGAGAGTCAACAACCTGACTGAAGAAAATACACCCTAAAAAATAGACTAACTCAAATGGCAAAAGAGGCTCAAAAAGCCAATGAGGAGAAAAACGCCTTAAAAAGCCCATTTGCCAGATGGAAAAAGAATCTCAAAAGCTCACTGAAGAGAATAATTCCTCCAGAATTAGATTGGAGCAAATGCAAGCTAGTGACTATATGATAAATCAAGATACTATTAAATAGATCCAAAAGAATGAAAAAAATAGAAAGCAATGTGAAACATCTCATTGGAAAAACTACTGACCTGGAAAACAGATCCAGGAGAGATCTTTTAAAAATTATTGGACTACCTGAAAGCCATGATCAAAAAAAGAACCTAGAAATCATCCTTCAAGAAATTCTCAAGGAAAATTGCCCTAATGTTTTAGAACCAGAGGGTACAATAGATGTTGAAAGAATCCACCGATCACCTCCTGAAAAAGATCTCAAAAAGAAAACTACTAGGAATATTATAGCCAGGTTCTGGAGTTCCCAGATCGAGGAGAAAATATTACAAGCAGCCAGGAAGAAACAATTTGAATATTGTGGAAACATAATCAGGATAACACAGGATCTGGAAGCTTCTACACTGAAGGATTGAAGGGCTTGGGATATGATATTCCGTAGGTCAAAGGAGCTGGGATTAAAGCCAAGAATCACCTACCCAGCAAAACTGAGTATCACGTTTCAGGGATAAATATGGTCATTCAGTGGAATAGAGGACTTTCATGCATTCTTGATGAAAAATCCAGAGTTGAATAGAAAATTTGACATTGAGATACAAGAGACAAGAGAAGCATGAGAAGGTAAACAGGGAAGAGAAATCATAAGGAATTTATCAAAGTTGAACTATTAACATTCCTACCTGGAAAAACAATCATTGTAACTTATGAAACTTTTCTCTGTATGAGAATAGTTGAAAGGAATAGAAATGTGTATATATATATATATTATATATGTATATCTATACACACATACATATGTATGTCTATATAGGAGGGTATATGGGCGTATGAATATATATGTGAATGTGTGTATATATGTTTACAGGTATACATAGACAGAGGGCACAGGACCAGTTGAATAGGAAGGGATGATACTTAAAACGTGAAATTGAAAGGTAAGAGAGGAATTTAATGAGAAGAGATGGGGAGAGACAGAATGGGGTAAACTATCTCATACAGAAGAGGCAAGGGAAAACTGTTACAATGGAGGGGAAGAACAGGAAGGCAAAAGGGAATAGGTCAACCTTACTCTCATTGAATTTGGCTTAGAGAGGAAATGACATATACACTAAATAGGGTATCTCACCCTACAGGAGAGTAGGGGGAAAAGGGATGAGACGGGGGATGATGGAGTGGGGAGGGCAGGTTTGCGGGGGGAGGGAAGTTGGAAGCACACACTTTTGAAAAGGGTCAGGGTCAAAGTAGAGAATAGGACAAGTGGGTGGTAGGATTGGATGGAGGGTAATATAGTCAATCTTTTACAATCCACTATGGAAATGTTTTGGGTAGCTACACATGTACAACCTATATTGAATTGCTTATCTTCCCAGTAAGGGTGGGTGATGAGGGAGGAAGGGAAAGAATCTAGAACCCAAAGTTTTAAAATCAAATGTTTAAATATATATATATATATATATATATATATATATGTGTGTGTGTGTGTGTGTGTGTGTGTGTGTGTGTGTGTTAATTTACATGCAACTGAGAAACAAGATATGCAGGCACTGGGGTATAGAGATCCATCTTGCCCCACTGGAAAGTCAGAGGTGGGATAGGGGAGGATATAGGAAACAGCAGATTGGGGAGGGGGTATACAGTGGGATGGCTGTTTTGGGGTAGTGGGTAGGGGAAAGACAGGGAGAAAATTTGTAACTCAAAATCTTGTGGAAATGAGTGATGTGAACTAAAAATATAACATTTAATTAAAAAAAGAATAAGGGTCTTGTTTACATCTTTTCATTAGGAGCAACTCAGTTTGCACAGATTAAACAACACACACACACACACACACACACACACACACACACACACACCCCAAGATGAAACATCACCATGCATTTCTATTAAATTGAGATAGGCCAGATTCTACAGCACAAAGAACTCTGGGAAATCAGGAAGACTGGGTTCTGGTCCTGAATCTGCTAATGATATGCTGTGTGATTTTGGGAAAATCATATAATCTCTCTGTTGCCTTGGGTTCCCAATCTTTTTTTTTTTGAGGGTGGAAGGCAAGGCAATTGGGGTTAAGCGATTTGTCCAAGGTCACACAGCTAGTAAGTGTTAAGTGTTTGAGGTTGGATTTGAACTCAGGTCCTCCTGACTCCAGGGCCAGTGCTCTATTCACTGTGTCACCTAGCTTCCTCTGGGTTCCCAATCTTTAAAGTAAAAGTGGTAAACTAGATGATTTCCAGGGCACCTTCTATCCCTGTTCTATATTCTATGGTGCCCTCTTATGTGAACATTTTAAGTGCTACAGTACATTTCAATTTTTTACTACGTTAAGACATTTTACATTGAACTCCAGCACTGTCTCATTCATATGAATTTTGATAGTAACAATGAAAATAATTTGAGAGGCAGTGTGGTGTAATGGAGGGTAGAGCTGGCATTGGAGACAGGGTTCCAGTCCTGACTCTGTGTCACCCTGGGCAAGTCACTTAACCTCTGACTATGCCTGGCCAACTCTCTAATATCCTGTTTTAGAGCACGTTCTGCTCAATGTTAGAAGAGAGAATTACTTATGGGAATTCTAGACACAGATGAAATCCTCTGTCTGGCTTTTTAATGACTACTCATTCCTGGGATTCTCTTCCTCCTCATGTCTACCTTCTGGCTTCCCTGATTTCCTTCAAGTTCCTGCCAAAATCCCACCTTCTACAGGAAGTCTCCCTTAATGCTATGGCTTTCCCTCTGTTTGGTTATCTCTAGTTAATTTAGCCTGTATATAGTTTACTTATAGGCTGTTTGTACTTGTCTCCCCATCAGTCTGTGAGTTCCTTGAGATGTTGGATTTCTTTGTATCAGAGTGGTTAATGCAATGCTTGGTCTATAACAGGCATTTAATAAATGCTTATTGACTTTTTGTTATTGACAGGAACTCATTGATCCAGTAATAATATTAATAATAGCATTAGTGATGGTGAGGATGGTATTTCATACATCTCGTCCTTTAATGTTTACGAAACACTTTCCTGGATAGGATGCTAAACTTGGAACCAGAAAGAGCCAAGTTCAAATCCTGCCTTTGCTACTTACTGGTGATGTGCCCCAGGGCTAATCTCTTGACCTCTCTGAACCCATTTCTGTGTCGGTAAAATGAGGACTAGATAGATAGATATCTTCTAAAAGCCTTTTCTACTTCTAAATCCATGACCCTAGCTTCCTCACACCAACCCTGTGAGGTAGGGTAGGTAATAAAAGAATTATTGTCTTCATTTTACAGATGAGGAAACTGAGGCTTACAAAAAAGGAAATGACTTACCATGGTGACCTAACTGTCTCCTATTCTTCTGATTCCAGGTCCAGTGCTCTTTCCATTAAGGCTGAGAAGAGTAGCCTAGCAGCCATGTCAACTCTCTTTATGGGAGAGCATCTGGGGTGGGGTGGGTGGGGTGGGGTGGTGGTGGCGGTAGTGGTGAACCACAAATGTTTGTTTGCACAAGAGAGAACCCACTGAAATGGAAGTAGAAGTAGTTTAGTTTGGGAACGAAGGAGGCTTTTTAGATGGAGGTGTCTACAGGATGTTTGGGCACATTATCAAGATGCCTAAGGCATCTGCAGCTCAGAAGGTCTAAAGAAAGTAGATGAGTATCTTTGAGGGACAGTTCCTATAACAACAGAAATAACAACCAGCATTTATGTAACTACTTAAGATTTACAAAGTACTTTGCCAACATTCTCTCTTTTTATCCTTGCAGTGACCCTACGAGGTAGTTGCCATTATTATTCCCATTTTACAGATGAGAAAACTAAGGAAACTTGCTCAAGGCCACATAGCTGGGAAGTATCAGAGGCTGGATCTGAACTCAGTTTTTCTTGACTCCAGGCCAACCACTCTATCCCCTAGCTGCCTGTTTTCCTATAGGTAGAGAAACAAACCTCAGGAGAATGACTCCTATTTATATAGTATTTTTAGCCACAAATCATTTTATATCCATTATCTTACTGATTCCTCACAATTTCCTCCTGAGAGGAATCATAATCATTCATATTTCTAAAGAGATTTACAGTTTACAAAGCAACTTTCTCACAACAGGATTTTTATCCACATTTGACAGATGAGGAAATTGAGTCTCAGGTATTGAACAAGTTTTCCAAGGTCACAGAAAGTGGTATCAGTGGAATTTGAATGTAGGCCTTCCATCTTAAGATACAGGACTATTTCCACTAAGTTATCTGCTCCCTGATTACAAGAATAAACAGATCCAACAAGCAGAACTCAATAGATTCTTTCTAATCTAGACAAACTCATTTCTCTTTTTGCCTTCCAGAGAACCAGACACCTAGAGAATCCTAAATCTAAAGCTAGGGGGGACCTAGGAAACCATCTTGTCCTACCCATTTAATTTACAGAAGAGGAGACTAAGGCTAAGAGAGATTAAAGGCCCTCCTCAAAGGGAGTGTCAGAAGCAGGATTTAAAGCCAAGCTCTGACTCCAGAGCTCCCATTTCCACTGTCAAGGAGCAGGGCAGCATGCCATAGTGGAAAGAACCCTTGACAAGTCATTGTCCTTCTCTGGACATCAGTTTCCTCATAGGCAAAATGGAGATAATGATCCTTGCACTGGGACTGTTGTGAAAAGGAAAAATTTGTAAATTGTAAAGTTTCATAGAAATGAGAATCATTATTATTCCATTAACATGGATGCTTCTTCTTGGTATGGAAATGTCTCTAATCTCTCAAAGGTTTGCCCAAGAGAAGCCAAGCTCCTCTAGGAAGTTCCCCTACCAAGCTGGAAATCTTCAATTATACAGCTGGCAGCAGAGAATCTCCCAACCTCAGATCTGGCCACCAGCAAGAACGCTCCTGGCCACTTAATGAGAACAGTGCAATACAATGGAAGGCGCTCTGGCCCAGGAATCAGAGGGCCCAGGATGGAATCCCACTACCCATACTTAGTGCCTTTGTCCCCATGAACAAATCACTTCACGTCCTGAAATCAGTTTCTTCGTCTGAAATAGGAGGAGCCTAAACTGTATGGACTCCAAGGTCTCTTCCAATTCTAAGGTTATGGTCCTCTGACTACCTGCTGAGATGCAAAGGAACCCTAATCTATTCAGTGGAGGAGACATCCCAGTAACTAAATCCTCACAGAATAGAATTCAAAGAAATCTAAAACCGCGGAGCTGGAAGGGTCCTCACAATGCACCTACTGAGTTCAAATCCTGCCTCAGACACTTAACACAAAAACTAGCCGTGTGACCTCGGGCAAGTCACTTAATCCCAATTGCCCTCCAAAAAGCAAAGCAAAACAAAACAAAACCTAAAAAAGGGGGCTGTGGCTAGGTGGCTCCGTGAATAGAGCAAGGGCCCTGGAGTCAGGAGTACCTGAGCTCAAATCCAACCTCAGACACTTAACACTTTGTAGCCATGTGAACTTGGGCAAGTCACTTAACCCCAATTACCCTCCAAAAAGCAAAATAACAAAACAAAACAAAGAATGCACCTAGTTTAACCTAAGCAGAGATCTCTTCCACAGTGTTCTTGACAGGTTGTCAGCCAGTATCTGCTTGGGGACATTCACTGCCTCCTGTAGCATAGCATTCCACTTTTGGTTTGGCCTGATTGTTAGGAAGTTTTCCCTTATATTGACTCAAAATCTCTGCAACTTCTGTCGCTTTTAGCTCTCTCCCGTGGGACCATGAAGAATGGTTTTAATTCCTAGATGTGTAAACTTAGCCAAGTCCCTTTGCCTCTCTTGACCTCAGTTTCCTATTCTGTAAAATGAAGAGTTTGAACTAGAAGAGTTCTAAAGTCCTTTTCATTCTAACATCCTATGATTCTCTTCTCTAATTTTCTCCACTCTACTTGGGGACAGTTCTGTTTAGAGATTTTCCCTTATATGGAGCCAAACTCTGCCTCCTTGTAACTTACTTCCATTGGCCTTAGTTCTGTCTTCTAGACATAATACAGAACATTTCTTCTTATTATTATTATTGATATAATTATTATTAGAAAACAGTAGCTGTAGAGTTGTTTAACTCTAAGGCCTTTGGTCACTGCAGAGTTGACTGGACTTTGAAACCATCGATCTAATCTGACAAATATGATAAGCAGAAAGAAGGCCAAGAGTGCAGAGAGAGAGTCAGGCATGTCCTGCTGTCTCCCTGTGCTATGCAGCTGCTTCACATTCTGGCCCAACTCTAAGGCTTGTTATAATACAACATAGCCAAAAAATACAAGTCTCTCAAATCAAGAAGTTTGCTTCTGGAATCATATTTTCCAGTAGACATGGTTGGGGGAGACTGGGGGATTCAGCATAGAGCAACCAGTTTGGCCAGTCAGGGCAATCTGAAGGTGAGGAAACACTTTTCATTTCATAGAAACTTAGACATCACTTGGGAGTGTTTGTGGAGGGAAACAGGGAGAGCTAAGCAGGATGTCCCTTGTGGGGAAGGGGCAGTAAGGAGAGCTATGCTCCCTTCCCCATAGGGAGTCTAGGAAAAAGGAAGAAACTTGGTTGAAGACAGAACCCTAAGTTTTGGAGAGAAATCTCCCAGATAACACGGATGTTTTTGAGGAGAGACTCCAATCCTCTTCCTCACCTTCTACCACTCCCCATTCTTAGATTGATGTAGCAAATTTCAGGGTGTTATGATGAATAGTATCATAAACAGTATAGAACATTAGAAATGGGAGGGACCATAGAACCAAATATTCAAAAAAGATTCTTATTGATGCCTTTTGTTATTAAATCATCTAGATTTCCCCCCTTTCCCAGAAGGTCATTTCTTATAACAAAGAATTTTAAGAAGAAGAAACAAACAAATCAAGAGGAGAGGGGAAGTTCAGCAAAATCAATTTTGAAAATCTTACGCTAGGGGATGGCTAGGTGGTACAGTGAATAGAGTACCAGCCCTAGAGTCAGGAGGACCTGAGTTCAAATTAGGCCTCGGACACTTAACATTTATTAGTTGTGTGATTTTGGGCAAGTCACTTAACTCCAACTGTCCTGCCTTCCCCTCTCCAAAAAGAAAATCCTATGTTATATGCAATAGAACATAGAATGTTAATATCTGGAAGAGACTTAAGAAGCTTCTAGCAAGCATAGCCCATAGCCTTAAATAGGACATATATAACAGTGATTTTTTAAGGGTCATGAACTCTGTTGATAAGAGAGCCTGGTTCAGAGCCCAGAGTGTTGGAGTCCCTTTCTAAACACACTGAGCTATCTCATCTTCTCAACCTAGTACCTGACCATACCTGCTGGTCACCACTGAGATTCCGCCCATATCCCTGTGACCAGAGAACTGAAAGATCACATTTTGGTGAGATCTCACTGAAAATTAGACATTTGTGATATTTAGTTTCATTTAGTTGTTTATACCAGTTGGCATATAGGACATCATGGGATTTAGAGCTAGGAGGGACCTTAAAGAACTAGCTCCATTATTTCACAGATTAGTAAACTAAGGCCCAGAGAAGTTAAGTGATTTGCTCAAGGTCACACAAGTAGGAAACATCCCATCAGGAATGCATATCTCTATTTTCTGATTTTTTTAGTTCCAGGTTCTTTTTTCCCCTGTATTTCCCCTGAATATTATAACAGACAACCTTTAACTAACACACTGCCTAAAAATTGAAGGTCTTTTACCCAAGAATTGGATTGATCAACATCCCAGGAACAAAGTATGATCAATCATCCAACTCAAAGAAGCAAGAAATTCCTTCCTTTTAGTCCCAAGATTCTTTATATAGCATGTTTGGTTTTATAAATGAAGAATCCCTGCTGTTTTTGTCCCCTAATCCTATATCATGGCTTGTAAGCAAAATGGTGTAGTGGAAATAGTACTAGATTTTTTAAATGTCTGAGGAGCGTGTTAATGAAGATTTAGAGTCCGAAGTCCTGGGTTTGAATCCTGGCTCTGACACTTAATAGCTGGGTAACCTTGAGCAAGCCACCAACCTCTCTGGACTTCAGTTTTTTGTAAAATGGGGGCCTGAATTATGTGATCTCTTAAGATCCTCTTTGATTTTTAAAAGAAAAAAATCCCGTAATGCTTTGTCTTTAAATTTTCGGGCTTTTCTAGGGGAGCACAAGCACAGGAAGGTCTTACCCAGCTAGAAGACCTTTGAGTACAAACCACAGTGTGTCCATCCTCTGAGGACCCACCTAATTACATGACATTCATTGGTTCACTCATTCAAGTCATTTAGGCATTATGCTAAATGTTGGGAATACAAATACAAGCCCCCCCCCAAAAAAAAGACTGCCTTTGACTTCAAGGGGATTACATTCTATTAGGTGAAGATAACACATAAAAGGAAGCAGAAATGGCTAGAACCTTGGTATGAATTCCTTTGGCCACAAATATTTAGGCAACCGTTTTTCTAAAATTTGGAAAGGTCGTGGTCTACATTTATGAGAAGGGCTCCACCTCAAAGTCTTGAAGTATTAATAAGTGTTGAAATGATTGAGGAAAATAAGGTCTCAAATGGAAGGCAGGGGAACATAAGACAGCTGCTCAAATGCATGAAAGAGTTAAGTTAAAGTTTTGTTGTTTGATGTCACTTCTTTCTGTGCCTACACTGATTAAAACTGCTCTTTCAGATGTGGATTGCCTGGGCATCCCTAGGCTAGGAATTATGAGACCTGGACTCACATTTCTGTTGTATTTCTTCACTTTGTGGCCTTTGCTAATATAGCAGCCCTTTTTCATATTATGTCATAGGTGGAAGAGAGCCTCGTCACTTTACAGATGGGTAAAATGAGAGCTGTTCCATGCTGCCCTTATCTTCATTTTAAAATGAAGGACATAGAGACAGAGACAGAGGGAGGAAGAAGGGGGAAGAGAAGGAAAAAGAGAGGATAGAGAAAAGAAAGAAGAGACAGAGGAAGGGAGTGAGGAGAGAAAAAAAGGGACTAGAGAGGGAGAAGAAAGAAGAGACAAAGAAGAAGGGAAAAAGGAGAGGGGGAAAAGGAATAGAGAGAAGAAAGAAGAGACAGACAGATGAAAGGGGGAAGAGGGGAAAAGGAATAGAGAGATAGAGTGACAAAGACAGAGGAAGAAAGAGAATAGAGAAAGGAAAAGGGAGAGAGAGAAGACAAAATTAGAGAGAAATAGAAGAAAGACGGGAGGGGAAGGGGAGAGTAAGATAGGGAGAAAGGGATAGAGAGACAAAGAGAAGAATGAAGGGGAAGGGTGGGGAAGAGGGGCAGAGAAAAAAGAAAGAGCAGAGTGAAACTTTCAGAAAAGGGAAATGTCTAAACTCACAGCTAGTGAGGCAAGATTCAAACCCATCTCTCCTGATTTAAAAGCCAACAATCTTGCCACTATACCACATTAAGTCCCTTCCCCTTCTGTGACCTTAGTTTCCTCATGGGGTTGCAATAGATGGTCCTTAAGACTTCTTTCAATTCTCTTAACCTTTTTTGTGTCATGGATTCCTTCAGTCTGATGAAGCTTCTGGAATCTTCTCAGAATGTTTTAAATTGCATTAAATAAAATATATAGGATTACATTAGGAACAAATTATACTGAAATGAAGGTGTAATTTTTTTTGCCAATCAAATTCATAAGCCCTTTGAAATCTCTCCAGAGGCCCCTTAGTGGTCCATGGACCTTAAATTAAGAACCTCTGTCCTAGAGGATCGCTATATAGTCACTCCAGAAAGGATGAAAGAACTGGGCCCTCTCTGAAACCTCATTGTCTCTTTCCTTCTTCCCCAGGGCCCCCGGATCATCCTAGGACAGTTGAAAGCTGAGTGGGCTCTATTTTCTCCTACTTTCCTGGGAGGACAAGCATTGACTTGGGGACTGCTACCTCATGGTGCTACCGGCCTCCACGTCCGTGTCTATAGTGACTTCCTTTCTGTCTCTGGAAAGGTGACAGAGGAGCGGAGAATCTGAAGGCAAAGGAGCAATGAGATAACCTGGAAGGAACACAGCCGGTCAAGGGCCAGGAGACGAGGGGGAACCAGGAAAAGGCAAGCTGCTGCAGCCAGAGATCTCCCAACAGCGAGGTCTCTGGGAAGGAGAAGAGGGTTAGCGTGGGCTTCCCTGTCCCGCCTAACCCGCGGACAGTGACACAACGCCTCGACACTCCAGGGATTTTCTTTCTTTATTATTAACAAGTTCATGGGAGTCAGCTTGAACTGGCCTCATAATGGGACCCAGGGGACAACAGGACCCAGATGGGCTGTGTTGTCAAGTTTGAAAAAAATCATAATCGTTTTAACATAAATGGAAGAAACATTGAAAAAGCTTAATTTTGTACTTTGACATTTGATTCTCCATCATGGCTCTTTCTCTCATCCCCTCCACAACACCCTGGCCCTTCCCTGCCTTTCTCTTTCTCCCTTTCTCTTTCTTTCTTCCTCCCTCCCCTCACTTTTCTCCACATCATCTTTGTTCCTCCCTCCTTCATTTTCTTTCTTCTTTCTCTTTTTCCCTCTCTTCTGTTCCTTCTGGACTCTTTCTCCTCTCCCTTCTTCCCTCTTTTCTTCTGTTCTCTCTCCTCACTTTTCCTCTTTTTTCCTTCTCTACCCGTTTTTTCTATTTTTTTCTTCTTCTCTCTCTCTCTTCCTCTATTTTTCTGTTTCCCTCCCTCAAAGCCTCCGTGCTACTCTCACAAAAGAGAAGTGGGGCAGTGCCAATGTTTAGTTTTTCCAGCACTCCTGTGAAGCAGAGTGTGATTGCAGGTGTGCCCCTCCACCGCCCTCCTCTGTTTGGGGAAAATGAATCTTATGAAAACAGAAACTTTCAAAGGGATAGAAGAAGATGAGCAGTAACCACACTGCTGCAAAACGATTGGCATTCATCACATGGTTCCTTTAAACGTGGCAATCCCCATGTGCAATTAGTGTAGAATATAATAACAACTCACATTGCATAAAACATCTTGGGAAGGAAGGAAACAAGCGCTCATTTAGTACCTACTATGCGCTGGGCATTATGTGAAATGTTTTACAAATATTTTTATCCTTACAACAGTTTGGCCTTACCACAATCCTGGGAGGTAGGGGTTACTATTATCCCCATTTTATAGTTGAGGAAACTGAGGGAGATAGAAGTTAAGTGACTTGCCCAAGGTCACACATCTATTAAGTATCAGAGGCTGGATTCGAATACAAACTTTCCTGAATTCAGGCCCAGGGCTACTTCTGAGGAAGGCACCTTCATCATAAAGCATGTTCCCTTTTGTATGACTTGAGGACATAGATCTTTCTTTACAGCCTGAGGAAGCCTTGTATGTTGGGACTTGGGGGGGGGGGGGGTAGCATCTATGAGAACAATCTTTTGAATTTCTAAGAAGGGAATAGGTACCATAGCTTCTAGTTTGCCTCGAGGTGGAAGAGTAGATAGATGCTGCACTGGATGCTGCATGGAGACAGGAGGCCTTGAGTTTGAATAGGCCTCTGATACTTACTAGCTGTATGACCCTGGCAAGTTGCTCTGCCTCACTCATCCGCGGTTTTCTCATCTGTAAAACGGGAAGAATGACACTAGCATTTACCGTGCAAGTTTATTGTCACAATCAGCTGAGAGAGCATGTGTAAAGCACTTTGTAGATATTAAAGGGCTGTGTAAATGCTAGCTACGAATCTGATTCATAGAACTTTATAGCTAGTGGGAACTTTAGAACATGGAACAGAATGCAAGAGCCAGCCAGTACTTGGAACATTGAACATTTCATCTGGAACACACTTTAGAGGCTGTAAAACGTAGCAAATGCCTGAGAGGCTTAATCTAATTCAGTCCTCTGATCTAACAGATGAGGAAACTGAGGCCTAGGTAGGGAAAGGTCATACAGTCATTGGCAGAGAAAAGATTCATACTCAAATAGGCCGACTCCCAACCCAGGCCTTTTTCCATGATATCATCCTAATTTGACTCACCTAGTGACGATCACGGAAAAAGAGGAAATTGTTCTAAGAGCTAGGAGCTAGGAGGTAAGAGTAGGTTTCATTTCTACAACACTTGACATTTTACAAAATCCTTTTGCCATATTAGGCCTGTGAGAGAGACAGGGCAGGGATTATTTTCCTCATTTAACATATGAAGAAACTGAGTCTCAGAGAAGGGGAATGGCTTGTCTGAGCTCGCATGATTAAGCTGTAACAAGCCGACTGAGAACTCGTTTCTTTCCATTCAATTCAGGCCTCCTTGTAGCAGTATACTTTTGTGTCCTACATTGTCTTTATTTGGAATAGCCAAGAAACGTGTGACTTGGGGCGTCTTCATCAGTGAAATGACAGTGCTGGACTCCATCCCTAAGGCCCCTTCTAGCTCTGATGTTCTGTGGCTGATTTGTTTAGAGGTCCCCTGAGTATCACAGTGAGTGAGCCGCTTTGGGGAGTAGGTGGAGGGGTGAGGGTTGAGAGGGTGGGGTAGGGGGAGAGGAAGGAGGGGTTGTCTATTAAAACAGATATTCAGCATCCCATCGCCCTCTGGCGGCCAGAATATATCACTTAGACATTTAATGTTTGCTTAAAGTAATATTCTACATACAGAAAACAGAGCTTCCTAGGCAAAAAAACCGGGAGGTTAGTGGCCTGTAAACTTAAGTCAGCACAACATTACCTGGTAGTCCCCAAAACTAACTCTATCTGCTCCTAGGGTGCATTAATAAACATAGACTTATCAGAATAAGGTAGGGAGTAATCCTGCTGGTCATTTCAAATTTTCAGTTCCAAATTTTCTCCCTCCCTCCCTCCTTCCCCTCACCTCTCCCTAAGACAATAAGCAATTTGATATAGGTTTTATATTATCAATGTTCTTTAAAACCCTGCTATGGTCAGAACCTCATGCTCAGTTCTGGGGCATATACAGAGTTAAGAAAATAAATTATTCCTGCTCTCACAGAGTCTAAAGTCTAGTAAGGGAGTATGACCTAAACACAGAAAACTATAATATGCATAGATGGATAACAAGAAGATTATATAGTTAATGCATTTGAGGTCCAGAGTGTTATTAGAGGTCTTAGAAGGAAATTGTTACCAACTAGAAAACATCAGGAAAGTTTTCCTGAAAGAGGTGGCATTTGAACTGGGTTTTGAAGACAAGATTTCAACAAGCAGAGAATGTCCAGCCATCACCAATGAGGGTCAGGAGGCATGTAGGTTTGTGAGCTAACAAGTTCTCAGTGGATAGAACAGGATTTCCTAGGATCTACAGCTGGAAGGGACTTTAAAAATCATGGCACCTTGGGCCATACAGTGGAGAAAGTGCTAGGCCTGGGGTCAGAAAGATCTGAATTCAAATCTGGCTTCAGATACTTACTAGCTGTGTAACCCTGTGCAGGTCACTTAACCGCTCTGTGTCTCAGTTTCCTCATCTGTAAAATGTGAATAACAGAATCTACTTCACAGTAGTGTCATCATACGAATTAAATGCAATGATTTTTATAAGGCTCTTGGTATGTTGTAGGCACTTAAGTCTTTCCCTTCAAAAATCATTTAGGCCAACCTCATTTCACAGAAGAGAAACTGAAGTTTGGAGTGAGAAAACTTCCTGATCAAGGTCACATGGCTAATAAGTAGCAAAACTGGGGTTTGAACTCCAAACTGTTCATTCTTTCCAATATGCCGTGTTAGTTTTAAACTTGAGTTCCAGGGCAGACTCTGGAACCTTCTTTAAGTGTTCCCTTAGAAGAGTCCCTTCTTACTCATGACCTTCAGGCTCCTTATCTCCAGAATGAGAATACTAATTATTCAACTCCTCTACCAAATGTCCTCCTCCATCAAGTACCTCGTTGGAGTGTGGAGGTAACTCTGGGTTCTAGAATGCTAGGCAGGTGAGGTACAAGTTCTGGTGAGAAGTGTTGAACCCTGATCCTTCTTTCTCTAACCCAGAACATTTCCTCCCAAGAACCTGGGGTGGGAAGGAGTATAAAAAAGTCCTTTCCAATATTGCAAAGATATGAAATTATATTTCAAGTAGGGACCCAAAGACAGATTGTGCCCTTCATTAAAGGACTGAGTACAGAAAGGATCATCACCAGGATGATGGATTTTCAGCATTTCTCAAGGACCATTGACTGTGATTGAGGGATCATGGCCCATGCCAATGGAGGGGGTAACTGTACCACTAAAGCTACTGGTTCAATATAATTTAACAAGTATTTATTAAAAACAACAACATATCGTGTGCCATGCACTTTACCAGGCATAGGGGAGCCAGACAAAAATGAAACACTCCCTGTCTTCAACGAACTTACCTTAGGCTGGGGGGAGGGGCATTATGTACACAAATAAGATGGTATAGAATATATACAAAGTAATTTGGGGTACAGATGGGGTGGATGTACTAGTACTCAAGGAGATCAGGGAAGGCTCTGGGGAAAATGAAGCTGGACCTTAAAGGAAGCAAGGGCTTCCAAGATCCTGGGGTTAGGAACGAGAGAGTTCAAGGCATGGCCGCCACCTGTACAGTAAGAGGCCACACGTGGGAGATGGAATGATATGTAAGAGGACCATCGAACAAGGCAGAGGTTCTGAACCATTTTGCATGTGTCCTGGAGCGCTTGGGCCGGCCGCTGAAGCCATAGCTCCCTTCTTAGGATAGTGTTTTTAAATATATAAAAATAAATGCTTATTATTATTATTATACAGTTATCAAAAAATATTTTTTAAAGTTCTTAGACCCCAAATTAAGACTCAATTAGGGCATTTGGACTGAAAAACAGCTATGTGGAAAATATATTGGATCAGGAAGAGACTTTGAGACAGGGAGACCTATTAGGAGATTACTCTAAAAGTCCAGGGGAAAAACGAGAAGGACTTGGTCTAAGGCCGGGGCCATGTGAATGGAGATAAGATGGTGGATACAAGAGATATTGCAGAGGCAGAAACAACAAAATTTGGTGGTTGCCTATGTGAGGTAAAGGAGAAAAAAGTCCAAAATGACACCAGGGCTGAGAATCTTGGCCACTGGAAGGATTGTGGCACCCTCAACAGCAGGAGGGAAGAAAGGGGATGGAAGAAGAAAAGGAGCTGGAAATCATGTCATGAGATGTGCAGTGCAGATTGCAATTCATCCCTGCCTACGCATCCCTGCAGCTCATTCTGCCCCACTAAAAACAAAAAGGGATGGGGGTTACTTACATACCGACCATGGCCCTGGAGCACAAAACCATCCAAGTGACGCACAGGCAGCCACGGGGCGCCTGGTGTGATGGAGGTGATGTGGGGGTCCCGGGTGCAGGTACACTGAGGGAGGAGGAGTTGTCCCAGTGTTGCCAATTTCAGGTGTGAGTGACTGGAGGAGGGTAGGTCATGACCATGCTGAGGGTCCCATGGTAGGGCAGAAAGGGACAAATTGGGATCTTGTACAACAACAGGAAGGCATGAGCGGGGAGAGTGGGGAGGCAATCAGGGAAGCTGATGATGTGGATATGTTAGGAACAAGCCAATGTTTGGATGACACTTTTTGGAGTCATGCCAGAGCCTCCCAAGAAGCTGGGGTCCTCCACTCTGTAGACTGCTGGGTTAGAGAAGAGTTGTAAGACCATAGACTATGTAACTGGAAAAGACTTTAGAGAGAACATCTAGTTCCATCTCTGGAGTTTAAGGAACTTTCCTAGGATCACGTAGTTAGGTATCGGAGTTGTGCTTCCAACCCAGGTCCTCTTGAGTCCCCATCCAAGGCTTATTCACCACAGAGATGTTCCTCCCCAACTTAGGAACATCTCGTCCCCATGGACTCTGTTTCACTTGTCTGTGAGCCAAGTCAGGTCGATGGGCACACCCAGACTCCAGCAGAGAAGGCTTTTATGCAAAGTTTCATGCTGCTTCCACGGGTATTTGCAAACACATTTGAAAGCAGCCAATTGATTTAAAAATTCTCCGAACTCAAAGCCAATGGTATTTATGGGAAATGTAAAAAGCTGGCAGGTAAAGAAAACACCACCACATGTCAATAAATCCCAACGGTGTGCTGCAAAGAACAGAGTCACCGGCATCTGTGTTTGTTCCATGCACATAGAGCCCTGAGGCTACCCCCTGAGGTTCTCCATAGCAGTGACTCAGAGATACATAGAGAGCATCCGAGCTGGGAGGGACTCTTAGAACACAGATTTGAGAGCTCGAAAAGGTTTTTGAACATATATCATAGAATATCAGAGCAAACCTTCCCCACCCTTTCACTTGAGCAATTCTTCTCCATGTCTTTCTTTAAATATACATGTATATACATACATGTACATACAAAAATGTGTATATGTATGTATGTACTTACATGTGTATATATGCATAGCACACAATATGTATATATACATAAATATTTGGCACTTCCTGATTTTTATATCACATTCATTTCCAATTATATCCCTTCCCCACTACTCTCTAGTGAGCCATCCTTAGAACAAAGATTGAAAAGGAAGAAAAGAGCAAAATCTAACCAATATGTTGAGTATGTCTGCCAGAATGCCAAACACCCCACATCAGGCATCCTCCACCTTTGCAGACCCTGGCTTTCTATAAAGTCTCCTTAAAGGCTACATAGCACAGTGAAGGCCCCCCAGCCCTGATTGTTCTAATAGATATCCAATTTCTCAGCCATTTGTCAACTTGTTTGTTGGACAATGATGGCATATTAAGAGAAACAACAGACAAATTACTTTCTTTATCCAATACAAGAGCTGTGTTAATCTCTTCACTCTGTGTCTCTTTCATGTCATCAACTGACTGAAGAAAAAAACAAACAAGCCCAGTACTGAGGACCATCTAAGTCAAGGCTTCTTAACCTGGGATCCATGAACTTGTATTTGTTTTTTTTTTTTTAATTTTGATAGCTGTATTTCGGTATGATTGATTTCTTTTGTAATCTTACACATTTTAATTTAGGTACTTTCTGAGAAGATGTCAATTGACTTTACCTGATTGACAAAGGGATCCATAACACAAAAATGTTTAAGAAGCCCTGATCTATGGGTCCTAATCCTGTGTTTAGCTGCAGTAGAGGGGGACCCTCCTCATGATTCCAGGTCAGAAAAGAATGCTTGTTGTCACTCACAGATCAGAGCACAGGCCAATGAAAGGAGTAAGCACTTCTCCTTAGATCAAGAACCCCTGATTTAGGTATGATAGACTTAGATAACACACACCCCTGACGCATTTTTAGATAACACACACCCCTCGCCTATTTTATTGTGGCCAAAACAATTCAACTCTCCTGTGATGAACCTCTCTTCTCTTTGCCAGACAAGCCCCATGGATGCCTTCTCAGCTTGGTAAGACCTGTTGGAGATTGAACTCTACTTCTATAACCTCTGAGAACCCAGAATCACCTTCACATCATGAAAGAGAAGGATATTGGGGAAGGAATGGGGAAGAAACACAGGTTTGATGAGTAGATGGGAAGCTGGTCAGAAAATGCAATTGCTTTTCAGAGATAAGCACAATTAATCTGGCATTCACACTTCACAACTCAAACTCACCTAGAAGAAAACTTTTTTATGAATCATAATCATCTATGATAAATTTATTCTGACAGCAGAGGGTAGTCAGAAGGTGGGTTGGCCTGGGGAGTCATGGTGAAATGGCTAGAGTGCCAGTCTTAGTAGTCAGGAAGACCTGGCTTCAAACCCTGCCTCTAACATTTAATAGTTGTACAAACATGAGCAAGCTATTGAACTTCTGTGGGCCTCAGTTTCCTTATCTGTAAAATGAACGGGTTAGACTAGGTGACTTCTAAGACACCTTCCAATTCTGAATGTATGATCCCATGATCACATGAATCCCTTATAGCTGGAACTTTAGAATTCCAAGAAAGTGATCATCTCACACCTCTGGCTTTTTATCAAAGACCAGATTCAGCCTCCTATCTCTTGCCAACATCCCTCACACTCATTAACCTCTCCCCACCAAGGCTAAAGACAGGGAAATTCCTTTTTTCCACATGTAAAGCATGTATATAGAATGAATGATTGAATATTTATTATGAACTAACCAAGTGCCAGGCACTATGCCAAGTTCTGAAGATGAAAAAAAAGACCATCCCTGCCCTCAATAAGTTTTGCTTAACAGAAAGACAACACATAGGGGAACAGTGGCTAAGTAAGGGAGTTGTGGTCTGGGGATTCATGGAGATGGTGAATAAAGACACAAGATAGTCAATTGACTCGCTTTCCCCCCAAATAATGGCACTATTAATTTAGTTATTGTTCCTAGAGCAAGAGGTGGGAAGGGAATATGGGAGAATGATGATGGAGGAGGAGGGTTATGGGAGCAGGGGCAGGAAGATGCAAGATGGCATGAGTGGATGGCTAGATGGGACATGAAAATGAAGCGTGGCCTATAGGCGTGGGCCAGCTACATGTAGTGGGCTAAGTGAGCTACTTTATACTCACTAGGCCTCTAGTCAGTAAGGACAGAGTGAATACTACATGCACAGTTATACTGATGGGTGTGGAGAAGACAAAAGAAGCATAATCCCACAAATTGTAGCATTTACATACACAATCTCATTTACCATAGCAACCCTATGTGGGAAAAATTTATGTATCATCAGCAATTTACAGAGGGGGAAACTGAGGTCCAGAAATAAAAAGACTAGCCCAAAGTCACACAGAAGCAGAGTTAGTGGAACTTGGTTTCCTGGCTCCAAAACTGGGGTTTTATCTATTATTCCACAGATGGCATTGGTCTTACTGTAAGCCACACCCCCAAAATGAAAAATCTTTGCAAGGAAAAAAAATCTATATATTCTCTGAAAAATGATACCTTACTACAGGCAACATTCAGGTTTTCTATGCCAGTTTGAAAACAAAAAAGTATAGTCTATTCAGAGCAATACAACAGAGCCAATCTTACCTTATTTTTGTTATATTTCTTAAGTTAATTTTTGTCAATTTTCAGGCATTTTTTTCTTCTCCTACTTCCCCAAACCCCGCTGGAAAAAGAAAAGCAAAGCAAAACCTCATGATGAAGACATGTATTCAAACAAAACAAATTCCCACATAGATCCTGCCCGAGGCTTGGACCGCATTCTGTACATGCAGCTCCCAATGTCTCTCATTAGAGGCCAGTGAATTCTGCAGGGGTTTTCTAGTCATACTTGATGCATGCATTGGTCAGAGTTCTTAAATCTTCCAAAACTGTTAACTTTTACAATGTCAATGTTACATTATAAATTATTCTCCTGT
>NW_027186372.1:2565359-2578371 GCF_028583685.1 Petaurus breviceps papuanus
TGGGTGGCAGGGGGGTAAGGGAATGAATCTGGAATTGAAAGTTTTAAAAATCAAATATTCAAATATATATATGTGTGTGTGTGTGTGTGTGTGTGTGTGTGTGTGCATATATACTATTAAAAAAAAGAGAGGGGAAAAAAAGAAAAAAAGAAAGAAAAAAAGGAAAAAAAGCGTAAAAACCAAGAGATATGGGGACCTCCCATTAATGATGACATACGAAAGAAACAAAGACAAGCAATTCTGAGGAGAAAGAGGAGCAACTGTGCAAAGAAACCAAGGTAAAAAGGCACAGAACTCATTGGTCAACTTCACATTTTTTTAAGCAATTGGGGTGAAGTAACTTGCCCAAGGTCACACGGGCAGTTATTTTGTGTGGGTGTTAAGTATCTGAGGCCGGAACTGATCCCGGGTCCTCCCGACTCCAGGGCTGGCGCTCTTTCTCACCACACCACCTGGCTGCCCCTAACTTTACATTTTTTAAAGACATGACAATTATCATTTATATAACACTTTGTGACTTGCAACATATCTGCATCATAATAACACCATGAAGTAAATAGCAGAAGTATATTATCTCGATTTTTGCCATTGAGGAAACTAATACTCTGAAAAGTGAAATGCTTTCTGAATAATGATAAGCATAGTCAGTGCTTGAAGTGGCATTTAAATCAGAGGCTTTTTGATTCCAAGTCTCACATTCTATGGACTCTGTGACACTGTCTTTTGACATACAGCTCAAGGAAAGTAGGGCAGGTAATGGAGGAGGAATGCAAAAGTGAGGATGGGCTTGTAAGCACATTGTCAGGCAGAAAAGTGGAGGCTGCCAAAGGCTGCCAAGGACAGCCAAAAGGAGTGGTCAGCTATACTGAGGAAAATAGGAAGACAGTGAAGGGAACAGGATGATAACAACAGACACTCAGCATTTTGTTATTGTTCTTGATGTAGATTCTGTTTTCTCTGATGAAAAGAATAGTCTTTGTTCCAAAAAGAACCATTTATTAAGCACCTAGTATATGCCAGGCATTGCGCTAAGTTTTGGGGACACAAAGAAAGGCAGATCCAAAGTAGCTACAGTTGGAGGGAAACTGAAATAAGTAAAATTACACCAATATATCTAGCTGTCCATGATAAATTCGAGCAATCAAGTATGATCTACAACATAAAATATTGAAATAAATGGTAGGTATGACTGCTGAGCCATTGTCAATGATAGCTGAAAATAGTGGGGAACAGGAGAGGTGCTATCAGCCAAGAGAATCAGCGGTACCAATCTTCAAAAAGGGACAGCTAGCGGATTCTGTAAAGCCCTGACTAATAACTTGACTGAATTTCTAACAAAATTCGAAAGCATGTTATTAAAGGAGTCATGATTAATGAGCTTCTAGAAAAGGAAGTGATGATCACAGAGTCAGCTTGTATCATCAAGAACAGGTCATACTAGACCAGCCTTGTTTCCTTTTTCTGACAACAACAGGTATGGTTTACATGGAGATCATTGACATTTTAGGAAAACATTTAATGAAATCACTTGAGCTACACTTGTACACAAGTTAGAGATGGAGTCAGATGAAAGTAGTACAGCTAAGTGGATTTGTAATTAGTTAAGTGACCACAAACAAATAGTAGGTTGGTTATATTAATGTGTTTTTCAAGTAATAAAAACTTTTTTTCTTCTGAACTTAACCACAAATAAAATACACATTTCTATATACATAGTAGAACAGAAGAAAATTGTACACAAAACTTTGGACATATCTGTAATATGCTGTTTGCTTATATATATAATATGATAATATGTGCAACATATGAATGTAAATTTATTATGCATACAAATTTGTGTGCAAATATACATAATGTATATGCATTTCAAAATGTAACCTTCAAAGCCATCACATTTGTCTATTATTCTTTCTGTCCTTCCTTCTGTTCCGTGCATTTTTTAAAAAGATGCTTCAATAACCCTCTTTTCTTTTCTTCTTTTTTCTTCTTTCTTTTCTTCCTTCTTCCCTTCCTTCCTCTCTCCCCCTTTTGCATTCTTTAGTTCTTCCTACTTTCTCTTCCTTCCTTCCTTTTTTCCTTTCTTTCCTTTTCCATCTCCACCTCATTCTCCCCCAATGGAAAAAAAAATTAAAAAGGAAAAATAAAGACTTGGTAACTCTTACATACAGATAAGCAAAACAACTTTAGACAAAGTTCTAAATTGTTTTTCAGAATGCCTGAACCAATCCACAGTTCTACCAATAATGCATATTGTATATATTTTCCTGTGTCCCCTCCAACAACTACCATTTTCATTTTTTTTATCATTGCCAATCTGAGGCATGTGAAGTAAAACTTCAGAATTACTTTAATTTGCATTTTTCCTATTATTAGTATTTGGAGCATTTTTTAAAATATGGTTATGGATAGCTCGGCTTTCTTTCTTTGAAAACTGCCTGTCCAGATCCCTTGACAGTTAATCTATTGGGGAATTGTTCTTTTTCTTATAAATTTGAATCAAGTTCCTTATATATCTTGGATATGAGACCTTTATAAGAGAAGCTTGCTGCAAATTTTTTTTTTCTTCCTACATGTTGGTTTCATTTCTAATTTTAGATGCATTTGTTTGGTTTGTGCAAATTTTAAATTTTTTTATTTAACCCATATTGCCCATTTTATTCTCTATGATTATCTCTATCCTTTGTTTGATCATTAGCTTTTCATCTACCCACAGATCTGAAAGGCAATTTCTTCTTTACTTGTCTAATTTTTTTTTCTGATGTCACTCTCTTGTGTCTAAACAATTTTATCCACTGGAACTTAACTTGATATATAGGGTAAGATGATGGTTTATAATTAATTTTTGTCAGACTGCTTTCCTGTTTTCTTACTTACAGATGAAATAGCAGGGTACTTTGTGTTTAGAGAACATTATGCTTATTATATTTTATTTTGCATGTTTTGTACCTAATACGTTCCATTGATCAAGCTCCCTATATTTTTTAACTAGAACCAAATCATTTTGATAATGAAGGCTTTGTAATCTAGTTTGAAATATAATTTAAGATTCTTTTCCACTCTAAAAAACTATTTTCCTTGATAGATGTAATGCTCCAGGCACTTGACCTTGGTTCTGTTCTCTTTAACATGTTTGTTTATCAACAATTTGGATAATGACGTAGATGGTGTAGACATACCTATCCAGTTTTCAGATAACTCAAGTTTAGAGGCATCAACTCACGCATTCCATAGTAGGTCCAGGATCCAAAACAATCTGATAGGCTAGAACACAGGGGAAAATGTCATAAAGTTAAATGTAGTATGGATTCATGTAAAGTCTTACACTTGGGTTCAAACAATCAGGGTCCAAGTACGGCATTACAGAGGAGTGGGGCAAACCAGTTTACATGTAAAAGGACTGGAGATTTTAACGGGCTGAAAGCTTAATAGAAATCAATAGAATAATATCATAGCCCGAAAGTGAATATGATTACTATAGACTGTACTGAAAATGAAAAGCATAACATCCAAGACTTAAGAGGGGATAGTGCCGCTCTCTCATACTCTTGTCAGAGCACATATGGAATACTGTGTTCACTTACGGAAGCCACATTTTAAGAAAGAGATCGATTAATTAGAGAATATCCCAAGGAGGGAAAACATGATAGAGAAAGGTCTTGAGATCATGCCAGGGGATGATGAACAGAAAAACAATGGAATGTTTAACCCGGAGAAGAGAAGACTGGGGGGTGGGCAACATGACAGCTATGTTCAAATATTGTCACAGCTATTGTGTGGAAGAAGGATGATGCTTCTGTTCAGTCCAAACAAGGCAGAACTAGGAGCAATGGGTGGAGTTGTACAGTCAGGTTTAGACTTGATATTTAAAAGAAGAACAATTCCTCCTAGCTGTTGGAGGTATCTAGAAATAGAATGGGTTTCCCCATAGGAAGCAGGCTCTCCTTTGTTAGATATCATCAAACCAAAGCTGAATTAATTGATCACCTGTTAAGTATTTGGTTCTAATTATATTTGTTTTAACTAGAACCTGATTAGTTTTGGTCAATTTCTGGTTCAGGTTAGACTAAATAGCCTCTGAGGTCCCTTCCAGCTCTGAAGGCTTAGCATAAGCCCTCTATTGTCAGTGCTGGAAAAACCATGCATTTAATCTTTCATAGTTTCCAAGCTAGAAGGGATTTTATAAGTGATCTAGTCCACTCCCCTTATCTTATAGAGAGAGGCATATTGAGACCTATAGAGGTGAAGGGTCTAGTACAAAGTCACAACCAGTAAGTGATGGAGCTAGAATTCAAACTCTAGTCTCCCATCATCAAGTATTTCTAATGCTGTGCCCCTCTCTGAGTCTTAGTTACTCAATCTGTTAAATGAGAGGGGAGAGAGAGAACATAAGCATGGCAGGATCAGATTAGAGTAGAAATTTTCCAAAGGACTTTCCCGCTCTACAAATTCTATGATTCTAATTGCAATCAGATCCTAGAGGGTCTTGAATACCAAGATAAGAAGTATGAATTTTATCCTATAGGCAAGAGGGAGCCGTTTGAACAGGAAGGAACATTATCTGAGTTGCTCATTTGGCAGATCATGCTGTTGTCAGGATGGTTGTAGGGAGAGAGACCAGAGGCAGAAAGAAAAGTTAAGAGGCTGAATAATGTCTCTTGGAGTAGAGAGAAGGGTTTAGAAGAGAAGGATATTCTAAAGGGAAAATCAGCAGAACTTGATGACTAATGAAATTTAGACTAAAGGAGAGCACAGAGTAAAAAATAACCATGAATGTTAAAGCCTGATGGATTGAGAGGATAGTATTGCTAGTGACAGAGATAAGGACATCAGGAGAAAGGGCTGGTTTGTGTTTGAGCAGCAGGGGCATAGGGAAGGACAAGGGAAGGAGAAGAAGAATATGTGCCGAAGAAAATCTTAAGTGGAGAAGTGTCCTTTGTGGCCCGGGGTGGAGCTGGTGAGGGGAACCAATCTCAGGCTCGCAGCTTTACACTTTTTAGAAGCAATCTAACTTTTGGATTTAGGGATGAGGGAAGGGCGCATCTCAGAACTTGAGGACCCTCCTCTGACATTGAACTTGAGAATCCCAAGGGCCAATCCAATGACTTGCTGATGACATCCCTGTCTTTCACAGAGTTTGGCATAATCCCTCAGAGAATTACAGGGTCATCCTGTCATTTTGATGCTCCTTGGAAGGAAAACAGACTTTGAAGTTCCTCAACAGACGAGTTAACATAGGTGAAGCACTGTGCGAGGCTTAAGACGCCCTCTTATGCAGCATGTAAAGCATTATATCATATGTTCACCATCATCATCAAAAAGGTAACTATCCTTGCCATTGGATGTGCTCTCTCTGAATCCCTCACAGTAATAATGGAGTGCTAAATAAACATGAATCGCTATTGCTGCTACAATGTAAACAATTTTAGATGACCAAGCCCAAATGAAAGGAATATATCTAAGCACCAGCTAGTGTCTTCTCACTAACCCTTAACTGTGAGCAAACACATCTAGATCTCTAGCTCCCTTTGACCTTTTGCAAACCATTCACCCTGAATTTGTTTTAGAGACAGAAGCAACGGAATGCAGTGGGGATATAATAGGAACAAATGCTGAATGTGGAGCTGGGGAGGACCATCGCTATAACCAAAGGCATGGCAATGTCTCAATCTCTCTCTCTCTTGACCTATGTTATAGTTTCAGTCTTTCAGCTATGGGGCTGGGTGGGGAATCTTCTTTTCCCAATAGACATGATATTCAGACACTCTCAGATTCATGAGGCAACTCCCACAGGAGCACTTCCCAAGAAATCTGCCTCCTCTAGCTAGATGGCTAGATCCTAATGTTACTCTGTCTTGGAAATCATGATTCTTCTTCCTCTGCACAGGAGATTGGGGGTCAGGAACATTGTCCATGAACTCCCCCCTCAGGATACATGGGAAAGCACACATGCTTCTATGTGTTTCTAAAGGGACCTCCCTGAAACTGCACCACTGCCATGGATGCTGCCATCTCTTCGGCTGATAAATGCCATGATCTTAAAGTCCTCTCCAGGCAAGTTTCCGAGAAAGCTTTGAGCGAGCACTTGTATGTCATGGGAGTCTAGCAAATGTGCAGACTCCATCAACTTACTCAGCTCGTGCAACCTCTCCAGGTGCAGCATGTAGGCAGAAGGCTTCTGGGAGAATCACGATGTTCAATAAGTAAAACTCTGGGGAGACGGTGAAGTGTACACAGGCATTCTATAGCTTGTTCTGGGCTACTAAGCAGTTGGAGAAGTGGAAGCTCTTTAACCGGCTTTGTTGGATGCCCATTCAAATAATCCTTCCAGCTCTTCCTACTTTTTATCTGTTTCATTCAAATCCGAGGGAGTGAGATTACTCTTTTGTTCAGTGTTCAGTGAAAAATCATGTTGTAAGGGGAAAAGCCTTCTGGCCTCCCAGATGCCATATGGGCCCCTAGAAATAGGCCTCTGTCGTTGAACTTTTGGTTTGTTCTTTTTCAGTTTCGGATGAAAGGATCCTTTTGACCTAATGAGTTTAAAAGATCATTGAGTGGGAGCACTGGCATCCCTCTTTGCCAGTCTAGCTTCCAGAGAAGCAAGGCGTAATCTTTAGTCTTCACACTTCAGGATCTACTGTCTGGTCCCATGCCAACAAAAGACTTAAAAGCTGGAAAGGACCAACTGATAGTATCTAATTCAATCTTTTCATCTTACAGATAAGTAATAGCTGTGGGATCTGGGGGCAAGTCTTTACCCTTCCCTGGGCTTCAGTTTAAGTGGCAGAGTCAGGGTTTGAACCTGGACAGGAGAGAAGCAGACTAGTGGATCTCTCAGGCTGCTCCCAAGACTATGAGTCTATGACTTTCACATTTCAATGCTCACTGTCCATCTGGTAGTGATGCCGCCTTCCCAGTGAGTTTGGTGAGACCAATTCTATAGAGGAACTTAGCTAAGTTTTTAAGATACTCCCAGAGAGGCTGAGGTGGTATAAGGGAGACTACGTTCTGGAGGTATTGGGAGAAGTGTTTGTACTTTGTTCTTTTTATATTGTTGAAATATATACCCTTTTGGAAAAGTGAATTAAGGTTAAATGGTTACATGGACTGGGGTACTAGTAACTGGACCCTCGTAATGGGATAAACATAGCCAGTGGGGGCTCTAGAAGGGAAAAGCAACAGTGGAGAAAAGAGGCCCTAATACCTCAGGCTACCCCCTTTGGCACCATAAGGGAGATATAGCCAGCATGGCTCTGAGAGAGTGAGCTAGAGCATATAGGTTATATGGAATTGCCATGTGTTCTTCCCCAAGGCACTAATTAATCTTTGGGGGTGGGAAAGTGGGGAGGAGACTGTGGGCATCCAGATCTCTATCATTTAAACAAGACATTCTAGAATCTATTTCCACAGGGAGTCTGTTCTTGTTCAGACATGTCCAACTTTTTGTGACCCCATTTGGTGTTTTCTTGGCAGAGATACTGGAGTAGTTGATCATTTCCTTTTCTGGTTCATTTTACAGATGAGAAACTTGAGGGAAACAGGGATAAGTGACTTGCCTAGGGTCACACAGCTAGGAAGTGTCTGAGGCCAGATTTGAACTCAGGAAGATGTCTTCCTGATTCCAAGCCCAGTGACCAGCACCACCCAGCTGTCCCCTAAAACTGTTTTCCTAAAAGCAATTATAGTAATTCATGTTTGTGTAGCACTTTACAGTTTGCAAAGAACTTGTTCCTTCAATTACTTCATTTGAGCCCCCAACAATCCTGAATTGGACAACAATTATTATTTTCATCTTCAGAGGAGGAAAATGAAGCCCACAATGATGATATAAAGGTATAGATATATCTATATATATGTAATGTGTATATGTATGTATATGTGTGTATATACATATGTATATACACACATATGTATCTTGCCTAGTGTAACATAGTAACTGTTAAAAGATCAGTTGTAGGAACTAGATAAACTATTGCTTAGTCTATAGAAAAGAAGCTATGATGTTGTTTTCAAGTATTTGAAGGGCAGTCATGAAGAGGGATGATGCTTGCTCTCCTTACCTCCAGAGGGTGGAGCCAGTGGAGGAAAGGTAGAGAGAGGTAGATCTGGTGTTGATACAAGGAAAAACTTTCAATTAAAGCCATCCTGAGTGGAATGCACTGCCTTGGACAATAGTTAGTTCTTTGCCACTGTAGGTCTTCCATTGGAGGCTGTGTAAGCTTCCTTCCATTTCTGAGATTTTCTGCTTTTAGGATACTAGATTTGAGACTTTGAATACAAGGCTTATGATTTCAAACACACTGTACCGTTTATTCTCCAACATAGAGCATATCCCTTAGAACAACAAATTAAAATTGAGCAAATTATGGTTTCATTTTGATAAAGAGTTTTATTTTTATAGAAAATTAACTACCACTTTGTATTCGCCGCTGATGTTCCCTATGCTCAAATGCTACCTCCTCTAGGAAAGATTCTTCAGGCTGTTAATGACCTTGCCCTTCCAAGTGCACAGAACATTGTTTCAAACCTCTCTGTTTGTTTACCATGTTACATTAAAGATTACATTTATCTCTGTGTGTCAACACCCTAATAGACTGTAAGCTTCATGAAGACAGACTATCTCATCCAAACCTTTACTTCCCCCAGTGCCTCGTACTGTGCCCTTAGCAAAGTAGGTATTTAATAAACGTTTGATGATGGAGAAGTAGAAGGATGGAAGGAAGGAGGGAAAGAGGGAGTTGAAATCGAGAAGGATCTATTAACTACGAGAAACGTGACTGTTTCTGCCTTTAAACCAGCAGTTCTCAAAGTGGGGTATAGGAATCTCTTAAGGGTCCCCGAGAACCGATAAGTGAGCACACAAGGTCACAGAAACTTTCACTTGTATCACTAGGATGGTTTGTATAATACTTTACATTTCAATAGATCCAATCCACATAAACAAAAGCTCTTTAAGGGATCTTCAATAATTTTTAAGTGTGCAAAGTGGTTCTGAGACCAAAATGTTTGAGAACCTCTTTCTAAACTATAACCTCCATACAACATTTTGCCTGGTGGCATTTTATTAGATTGTAAGCATGTTGACTTAGAACACAATTAGACTCTGGCAACCTCACAAACCACCACATGTCCCCTGCCACAAAGAAAAGAACATGCCCCACCCTATTCGTGCTAAATATGCCCTGAAAGGGTCAAACTGGGTAAGATCAATATTGTATCCCAATGAGCAAAGAAAAGTTGCCAAAGAACAAGGTGAACCAGAAACCAACCCCACTTGAGGATGTAAGGATATATATCTGGAAAGGAAGGTGGTGTAGTGTAAAATTCTCCACCCAAAGGCAAGGTCAGTAGGGACGGAAGGAAACCATATTCAAAGGGTGGAAATAGAAATTAGATGGAATTACGATTGAAACGACTTCAGAGTTTAATTAGCCAGGAAAAAAATCAGAGGCAGTATGGTGCAGAGGACAGAGCCCTGGCCTGACTGGGAGTTCAGGATCTCTGGGATCAAATCACAGCATGCCTGGAAGTCACTGTATGACCTTGAACAAATTATCTCCCTTCTCAAGGCCTCAGTTTTTTCATCCATAAAATACAGATCACAGTCCTTGCACCTAGCACCCTTAGCAGTGTTCTATGGAGATCAAATGAGGCAGTAGATATGATGCTCATTATAATCAGAAAGTAAATTAAGGTGAGCTACCATGATGCCATATGGAGAGAAGGTCCTGATAGTGAACATATTGTACTCTATACTTTTGTCTTCCAGCTCTGACATTTTATATTCTAAGGGCCATGTTCTAAGGGCCCATCCAACACTGACATTCTATGTTCTATGTGTGTAACTCACTTCCAATATGAAATTCCATGTTCTAAAATCTCTTAAAGTTCTGACATTCTCAAATGAGATAATTGAAAGAAAAATTTTAATAGTGAAGTGTACTAGAAAACCATAAATTATATAGCTTTATAATTCTATGTATAAAATTTGTCATTTCGAAAACAGTACTTTGACATGAACTTAAAGGTTGAACTAGATGTTTACTTGAGTCCTTTCTAACTTAGGGATTTTTTGACCATCAATTATAAGTGTTAAAGAAGGTATTTTAAAAAGCAGAGATCATGGAGATAGGATTTTTGTGGCTTTTATCTGGACTATTTTTAGGTCCTATAAAATAGAAATTCTTATCTTCAGTGCCTTCCTCTCTTGTACTTTACTCTCCAAACAAACAAGTCTGCTTTCACCCCAAGTATGAGGCCCATGCTCCTGCTTCCATTACTTGACTTAGGCTGCTCCCCACAAGTGGAATGCCATATCTGTCATCTCTGACTATTGAAATCTTACCTGACCTTTAGGTACCACTCCAATGCCACTGCTTCCAGGAGGTCTTCCCTAGCATCCCCATCTCAAAGTAACCTTTCTTTCCTAATATTTTTCATAACTTTAGTTTTTGGACCACCCTTATTTTCTTGCTATGTTAATGTTTATATTCCATTCCCCTACTGGATTGTGTGCTTCTTCAGGATGAGAACTATGCGTGATTTCATATTTGCATTGCTCAGTGATGAACAATATAGCCTTCTCTTACTATATGCCTACAGTCTGGCTTGTGCTATGGGAACTAGAGTCGATGTTGAATGTTTACTGAATGAGTCAATGGGTCAATATAGTAGGAAGAACATTGATTTGGAATCAGAGAACCTGAGTTTGAATCTTGGCTCTATCGCTTGCTATCTGCATGACCTTGAACAAGCTGCTCCCTTGATCTGCACCTCCATTTCCTAATCTGTAAAATGAGTGGATTGAATTAGTTGATGTCTGAGGTCCCTTCTAGTCTTAAATCCTTTGATCTAATAATTCTTACTAATCTGCAAACTCCCTATGATGAGTGATGAAGAGGAACTGCACTAATTTTGACCAATGAGAGAAAGGATGGGGAAACTTGGGGGAAGGTGCCCACTCCGTCTAAGACTATGTAGCAAAGAAAAAGTAGTGCGATGGATGCCTAGATTTTCAGGAAATAGATTTCAAAGTGTTCTGAGGACAGGAAAGATCCTACAGACTGAAGGTAATCAGGGTGGCATGGTGCAGAGATGGCTAGCTTTGGATCCAGAAGTGGTTGGTTACCTTATTTGGGGTTTTCTTGGCAAAAACACTGGAGTGGTTTGCCATTTCCTTCTCCAGCTCATTTTACAGATGAGGAAACTGAGGCAGACAGGGTTTGGTGACTTGCCCAGGGTCACATAGATAATAAGTATCTGAGGCCAGATTTGAACCCAGGAAGAAGGAGTCTTCCTGACTCCAGGCCAGACACTCTATCCACTACACCACTTAACTTCCTTCAATGAGAAAACCTGGGTTTAAATCTGACTTCTATGACTGATGACCTGGGACAAGCTCCTTAGCCCTTCTGCACCTGAGCACCCAGATCTTTAAAATGAAGGGGCTGGAGTAACTGGTCTCTTCTACTTCTGAATAGATTGTGCTGTGATCTATCTATGGTCCTTTGACAATTCTAGAGGGGAGGGAGGGAGAGGTCTCAAGAATAAAGCCTCAAAGAACCAATTGAGCAGCTTGGATTTTTTTAAAAACACATATACTGAAGTTGAAATCAAGAGCAAGCAATAAGAAATGAATATAAAAGCAAGACGATTCCTTTAAGAATGTTGTTCAGGGGGCGGCTGGTGGTGCAGTGAATAGAGTGCCGGCCCTGGAGTCAGGAGGACCTGGGTTCAAATCTGGCCTCAGACACTTCACACAAAAAGTAGCTGTGTGACCTTGGGCAAGTCACTTCAACCCAATTGCCCTGCCTTCCCCTCTCCAAAAAGCAAAAAAAAAAAAGTGTTGTTCAGAGGGCTAAAGTTCAGATTAAATTGAAATTGGCAACAAATAATAATGGCAACAAAATGGACTTTTATAGCTGTATTTGAGGCAAGAGAAGACTCAAAGAAGGGATAGGACTGTTACCCTTCTTTCTTTACATCCTCCCCCTAGATTGTCTCATCTGCTCCCACAGGCTCAATTATCATTAAGTCTTAATCTCTCTCCAGTGCCTCAGTCCTCAGATCTCCAGCCACCAGGTGAATGCCCCGCCTGAATGCCCCGCCAGAACCTCCAACTCGACAACATCAAATCCTCATTTCTCTGTTAAACATGCCCCTCCTCACAACTTCTCTGTTTTCGCTTATGGCACTACTATCTTTTCATCCCCCTTCATACTGAGAACCTCCGGGCTTTTGACAAAGAATCTTGGACTTTTCTCATTCTTTTATTTCCCACCAACTAATAATTGCCAGGTTCTACTGCTACACGCAAGGGAGCACTACAGATTGTGAGAGCATATTGTTAAATTTTCAGCTTCAGCACTCGTACCTTGGAAATCAGCAAATACTTTGAATTAGGGCTTGCTTTATTGTTTTGTTAATTATTTAAACTTAAAAAAGACAATGGACAAATATTAATAATATAGATAAACTTAAGTGTGTAGCTCAGGGAGACCTGGTTGTTACATATTTGACAGCACACTGTTGGCGCTACATCTTAATTCCCTATTCTCTATTCCGGAGGTTTTTGCTTTTTTTTTTTCCTCTGAGGATCCTTTTAAAAATTGTCAAGGTTCTCAAAAAGTTGTTGCTTGTGTAGGTTATATTTATAATATTTATCATATTAGAAATTAAAAGTGATAAATTTTTAAATATGAATTCATTAAAAATAAACTCATTACATGTTAACATGAATAACTCTTTAATGAAAAAATGAATACATTTGCCCCCAAAAAAATAATTAGAAGAGAGACATTGTTTTACATATTTTTGCAAATCTGTTTAGTATCTGGTTTTTTAGAATAGTGTAATAGAATACAATTTTCCTAGCTGCTTCTGTATTCAACATGTTGTGGTATGTTGTTTTTGTCAAAGTATATGAAAAATTTTCAGCCTCACACAAATGGAAAAGGGAAGAGAGTCATAATAGGTAAATAGCATATTTGTATTTTGATAAAAATAGTTATGACCT
>NW_027186372.1:2583371-2599981 GCF_028583685.1 Petaurus breviceps papuanus
TCTCTCTCTCTCTCTCTCTGTCTCTGTCTCTGTCTCTCTCTCTCTCTCGGCTACCATGTTGATTTTCCATCCTCATTTCCCATTACCCCATTTCTTATTTCAGCCAAATTGGATTACTTGCTATTTTCCCAAACTCAACATTCCATCCATGTCTAGCGTCTATGCATTACTGCTAGTTGTCCCTATACCTGGAAAACACTCCCTCTTCATCACCACCTTCCAGAATCCTTAACCTTCAACTGAAGCGCTGTGTTCTCTGTGGAGCCTTCTCTGGCTTCTCTAGTTAAAAAGCATAGTTTTTCCCTATTCAAATTTTCTTAAAGTATAGTCATCCCTTCCACAATCTTGTCCCCCATGATCTGGAAAATCTACATAAAATTTTCCGGCCTTCTTTTCATACCAGAGAAGTCTTTTTTTTTTCTTTTTATGGGATGTTTACAGCACCATATTGTAAAATTTGGGTTAAGTATTTGGTCATAGGCTGTGTCATCTGCTGTCCTTTTTGTGTGTCGTGTGTGGTTCCTACAAAACTCCCCCCAAAATTGCTATTTAATTTCTTATACCAACCGCTGACATGCTGAAAATGTGATGAGGGAAGTTGTGATGAGAAGATATAACTGTACCTTCTCTAGATACCTCCTTTTGCCCATCACTTGGAGTTATACTAACATGTGTATATGTCACATCCTGCCTCGAGGGCAAGACTGTGTCACATTCTCTCCTTGTATGTTCAGCTCCTGGTATAGACCTTTGCATTTAGTCAGCATTTGATGTGGTATTGAGCTGCACTGACAGGGGCTAAGAAAAAACAATTAGATGACAAGAATCCTTAGAGTCTAAAACCATATGCTGAATCTACAAGGATGATATTTAAAAGTGCTAAAAGTCCAGCATTGTTTTGATTTTTTTTTCCCCCCAGGAACATAAAATGGAAGTGGTTTGGCCAGAAAACAGTTCTCATGAAAATGCTCTAGGGCTTGTAGCAGAAGAAATTATTTTTATGAATCAACAACGTGACCTGGTAGCCAAAAAACTGTGGCCATCTCCAGCTGCTTTGAGAGACAGTGTACATACAGATCAAGAGAAGTGACAGTGCTGCTATCATACATTTTCTTTACAGGGACGCACCTGCCCTCCCTAATCATCTCACATCAGGAATCTGTGCTCCGTTCTGGATGCCCCATTTCAGGAAGGACATTGCCTTCCTCTGGATGCTTTTAAATTTGTCAGTCTGCGTGATGAGAGGCTGGGAAATCATGCAATATAAGAGGATTAGATTTGGAGTTTGAAGACTTAAATCTGAATCCCCTCTGCTACTCATTAGCTTAGCTCTATGTGACTTGGGACTGCAGAGTTTAGCCTGGAGAAGAGAAGATTTAGTGGGGAACATGATGGCTCTCTAGCAGTATACGACAGGTCATCACATGGAAGAAAGATTGTTTTGCTTTGTTCCAAAAGGCAGAACTAGGAACAGAGGGTAGAAGCTGCAAAGAAGCAGACTTGGTCTCAACATAAGGAAAAATTACTTAATCATTATTTTGAATGAAACCTGTTATTTCATTGGTTGGTGTAAGAAATACCCAATGAGGAAACTCCCTTCACCAATGCAGTTAGGTACCTGCTCTTCAAAATAGGGGGCAGCTAGGTAGCACAGTAAATAGAGCACTGACCCTGGAGTCAGGAGGACCTGAGTTCAAATCTGACCCAGGCACTTAACACTTATTAGCTGTGTGACCTTGGGCAAGTCACTTAACCATAATTGCCCTGCCTTCTTCCCTCCAAAAAAGACAAATATATATGTATGTATGTATGTATGTATATATATGAATGTATGTATGTATATATATAACCTGTGAGATTTGCCTTGGGGACACTGAGAGATTATGAATTGTCCAAGGTCACGACATAGCCAGTATGTATCAGAAGCAGCACTCTATTCCAGGTCTTTCTGTCTCTGCATCCAGCTTGAGGTATAGTGGGATATAGTGCTGGACTTGGAGTCAGGAAAACTTGGGTTCAAATCCTACCTCAGATGCTTCCTAGCTGTGTAACCCTGGGCAATTCATTTAGCCTCTCTGTACCTTGGTTTCCTCACTTGTAAAAGGAGATGGTTAGACATGGTATTTTTTAAGGTAGCTTTAGGGGCAGTTGGGTGGTACAGTAGATAAAGCACTGGGCTTGGAATTGGGGAGATCTGAGTTCAAATCTGGACTCAGATATTTACTTGTTGTGCTACTCTGGCAAGTCACTTAACCCTTATTTACTTCAGTTCTCCATCTGTAAAATGGGAACATCTTGGAGAAGAAAATGGCAAACCACTCCAGTATCTTTGCCGAGAAAAGTCCACGAGGTCACATAGAGTCAGGTGTGACTGAACAACCACCAAGGCATTTTTCAGCTCTAACTTCACAATTTTTTGAGCTCTTTCTACTACATTCCTATTCATTGGACTTTCAAGAAGTAGAATAAGCTGCTTCAGGAGGGAGGGAGTTCGTTTTACTGGAAATTTCTTAGGATGTCCTGATAGGACCAGTATCTATCCAAGTCTCTCTCTTCCTCACAATATGGGTTAAGACTTTCCCTTAAAAGATGACAAGCAGAGCTCAAGGGGTGTCTCCCTTGGTACAACTTCCTGGTGTCCATCACCTGTGTTAATGTGGCTTCCTGGTCACCTAGAGGCAGAAAAGATCCCACCCACATGAATAGGGGCCCTTCATCTCTGTGGATGCCTGCAAAGCATTGGACTCACCACATCCTGTACTGATGATCAGATGCATTTCCAAATGAAGGCGCTAATAGCCACTGTATCCTTAATGCATATCCTTGCTATGTTAGGGCTAAGTAAACCTCCTTTGGTGAATGCCTCATTTCACCCCAGTATCCAATCCGAAGTAGTAGGTGACCACCCCTAACAAATACAGAGCTGGAAGGAGAACTGGAGTTCACGTAGTTGAACCCCGTAATTTTACAGATAGAGGAACTGGTCAAGAGAGGTTGTGATTTGCTCCAAGTCACATATAGCTAGGAAAGAGTAGAGAGGGATCTCAAACTCAAATCCTCTGACTCCATGGCTAATACTTTTGTCAGTGCACTGTACAAATGAAGGTAGGCTGACCACCCCTCAAAGTGGTTGTGTAGGCAAAACCTCAGGGAGGTGCAACACAATCCTTTGGCAAACGTTTGTTCTCCCCTCCCTAGAGCCCAAACGCCTGCGGCACAGAGACCCGACGTCCTGGTCCATCAATCACAGAGCCACACCACACCTGGAAAAGAGCCACAGGAGAGTCTAACACTCTAAAGATCCGATTTCTAATTTCCATCTTGCACTCTGGGGAGAAGTGATTCTGTCAGAAATAAATGGAGGGAGCACGCCACAATCCCGTCCATCTGGCCTCACAACCTTAGGTGCCAGTAATGTGCTGAACCCTAATCCCTATGCTAATTAATCCTTCCTCCTCTCACCACCCAGGCAGATTCCAATCCATTGCCTAACTCCCCAACATCCTCAGAATTTTCAGCCAGCGTTCCTTCTACCTCTGCTCTTTAACAGAAATGGGACATTCCCCTGAGACCTGCCTCTAGATGGACACTCCTTCTACCTCCCTTGACTCATGGCATCAGGGGGAAGTGGTAGGCAGGCATCCTTCTTGCTTTCCTACATTCTTCTGCCAATATCTCTTAATGAATTCTCCTTTTCTGAGGTCTAGTCAATTTGCCCGCGCCATCCTTAGCTGACCAGAAACATAGAGCAGACAATTTAGCCTCCTGCTTCGTAGAGAAGATTGCGACCATATGATGAGAATTTGCACAGCTCCCCCTTGCCATTCTACACCTTTTCAGCATCATCCCCCTCTCTTTCCTCTTCCCTTCTGGTTAGAGAGGAAGTGATATCCTTACTAATTACTAAGGTTAAGTTGCCCCTCTGTGACCTCAATGCCCCTTTTTCCTGTTTCCTCCAGAACTTTGTTCCAACATCATCCCCTCTTCTCCTCAGGCATCTTCAATGCCTCCCTCTCTGCTGGCTCCTTCTCTTCTGCCTATATTTGCTCAGACCTCCTCACGTCTGAAAACAAACAAACCAACAAATTCATTTGTGTGGGACCTTTCCTGCCCCTAGGGGACCAGGCAGGGGGTACTAAGAAGTTGTACCAAGGGAGACACCCCTTGAGCCTGGTCCTTCTAACCCAGTCAACTTAGCATCTTTCTCTGCCTTATCATTGCTTAATTTCATGTAAAAAGTTGTGTCCCTGAATGCCCCTAGGATCACATAGAGCTGACAGGGACCTTGGAGGTCTTCTAGGCTAATCCTTTCCTTACAGATGAGGGAACTAAGACCAAGAAAGATTAAGTAACTTACCTAGGTATTGCGGGGTAGTGTCAGAATTTGAACCCTGATCATCTAATTCCAAATCCAGGGTCATAGCCTTTGTTCCAAGCTTCCTGTACTTCTCCATCATCCACACTCTCCTGAATCCCTTACAAATGGGGTCTGCACTCACTATTCACTCTCTTGGACCACCATTGACCTTATCCCCAAATTTCATGAACTTTTTTTTTCAGTATTCATCTTCCTTGACCTCTCAATAGCTTCTGAAACTATTGACCACCACTGGCTCCTGGATTCTCTCTTCTCTCTGGCATAATGGATAGAGAGCTGACCTTGGAATCAGAAAGACCTGGGTTCAAGTTTTACTTCAGATACATATTGTTGTTTGACCTTGGGCAAGTTACTTAACTTCTCAGACCCCAAGGAAACTTCCCGACTGTCTACATTGGCAGAAGTGGTTTCCTCACCAAGAATTCCCTCTATCAATGAAATCACATAGTTAGACTCCCCCAAATGTATCTCTATTCAAGGCTAGGTTGGACTATTCTATCTAACTCCAAGATTCTAAAATTCTGTCTTCTTATGGATGAACACACATTGGGTTTCAGGGGATGTTTGCTTAAAGAAAGACTAAGGCTGAAGAGACATATCCTGCTCTACCTCCCTCCTCCTCCCCCTCCCTACCTCCCGCTTGTATACACACTTTATCTGCTTGACTCCTCCGAGTTTTGAAGCCTCAGGCAGTGGCTGAGTTTGCAAATATTTCTACTTTAGGCCGAGATGTGAGGAGATGTTTCCCTGCCCAGCCTCAAGTTACGATGTGGGAGGGGGATGAAGGAAGGAGGGAGAGTCTCCAGTGAACCTGGGAGGGAGGGAGCACCTAATGCCTGATATGGGAGGGGCAGACAGTTCACTCATAAAACCTGCCCATTGAAAGTATGGTGACTAATTTGCAGGTGGTATCAGAGGGGCTGCTGCTGCAAATTGTTTTTGGAAGAATCACATTCGCCACCATCCAACCTTCTCTGAATCACAGTCCAACAGACTGCAACTTTGGCCAAGAATGCAGGGAGGTAGAAGGGTGGGTTAGGGGGCGGGGCTGGGGGGGGGAGATAGGGGCTACCTACTGTGGAGAGAGCATCAGCAAACCTGGGTCCTTGGCCCAGTCATTTCAACTCCCTAGAGTCTCAGTGTATAATCTATAAAATGGTTTGTATGTGTGCTTAGGGGCCAGAGGTGGGCCATATTTCTTCCTGCTACCAATGCAATGTCTGACCTTGGATAAACCACTTCTAGTCTCTGGGCCTCCGTTTCCTCCTCTGTAAAGTGAGGCGAGGGGGTCTAGATCATCTCTTAGGCTCCTCTAACTCTGACAATCCTCATTCTATGTGCCCTCTCAGGTTTCTCCTTGTTGCATGTCCTCAGGTCCCTTTCAGCTCTAACAATCTCAATTCTAAGTTCTCATCCATCTCTGACATTCTGTAGTCTTAACATTTCTTCTGACTCACACACACATTCTATGACCAAGGCATTTTCATGTGTAATCCTAGGGAAACTCTGTGAAGAAGGCTAGATAGGAGGAAAAAAAATCATCCCATTATATAGAGAAGGAAATTAAGATTCAGAGAGGGGAAGCAACTTACCCAAGGTCACACAGCTATAAAGGGTAGGGAAACAGAAGACTTGTGAGGCAACCAAAGTTCCTGCTGGGCAGGGGTGGGGGTGGGGGTGAGAGTGAGGTAGGGGTGGGGTGGGGGTGGGGGTAAGGCTGAGGCCTGGAATATGCCTGGCCAGCTCTGGAAAGGAAGGCCAGCTCTGGAAAGGAAGGCTGCTGTTTACAGAAACAGCTGCCACTCCAACTGCCTTTGTTTCTGTCCCAGCCTTTATTTATTTCCACACCAGCCTAAGGCCTTTGGCTCTAGTTTGAAGGCAGAACACAGGAAAGGAGGCCCCTTTCCTTCTGAGGAATGGCCACCCACAGTTGGCTAGGGGAGACTTTCCGGAACCTTGCAGAGCCTGGGACCCCTGCCTCGGGAAGTCTGACATTGACAGTTCATTCTCCTCTGGGGACTTGGATGCTGAGGAGGACTTTATCCTTCTCAAGGGCCTACAGTCTCTGGATTTTCTATGGCAGAAAGACTAAGAAATGCTAGGCAGCACAAGGTAGGGGCAAGGGCCCTGGATTTGGACTCAAGGCATAAGTTTGAGTCCCCTCTGCCACTTTGAATACATCATTCACTGGATGACCTTGGCTTAGTCACTTTCCTTCTGGACCTCTACAGTAAGAGGAGGCAGAACCACCCCATCTGAAATGCCTATTCCAACTCCAAACCTCCAAAACTATGGCCATTAGGCTCTCATAAAGATGTGCTCAGCTATGACATGCAGTAGGAAGAATGATGAATTGGTAATCAGAGGATTTGGGTTGGAATGTCCTGCTCTGCCACTCATGACCTGTGTGATCATGAACAAATCACAACCTCTCTGGTCCTCCAGCTTTCCTCCTCTTTGAAATGAAAGGATTGAATCAGATGAAGCCTGCCATTTCCAGCTCTAAGCCTGATTCATGCCTTATCTTTAGAGGTGTGCATAGCTCATTCAAAGCACCCTTCTCCTCCCAATGACAATGATGGAGACTCCCCAGGTCCTCATCTCTTGCCTTCTTTTCTTCCTTCTCTCCAGCAACACTGCCACGTGCTTCATGCTGCCAAAATGGCATGTGGCTATCTACACTCACTTCACATTTGACAGGGACAAATGAAAGGTATCCCAAAGGTGTCACCCCATATCTTTTCTAATTACAGTCACCTTGCCTTAGTGGGCTCTCATGGTAATTCTGGGAGGGAGGCCAGACAGAAATCATCTTCCCTATTGGACAAAGGAGAAAATTAAGACTTGGAGGAAAAGTGACTTAGGCAAGGGGGCACTAGTCAATGACAGCTGATCTCCTGACTGCTAACCTCGTTCTCTTCCTGTTCTGAGGCATCATTTTTCTCATTCTCATCTTTTTCACATATCAAGGGAAAGAGCTGAACTCAGCAATCTTTGAGACCCCTCCCATCTCTGCCATTTTGTGTTCTATGTTCTAAGACTCTTCAGCTTTAACATTTATGGTCTATGTTCTAAGATATTCTCTGACTCTTATGCTCTATGCCCTAAAGTTCTATACTGCTCTGATTGATATTCTGGATTCTTTGTAGTCTGCAGTTTCAGTTTTGCTCTAGAACTTATGGTCTATGTGTTAAAGTCCTTTTTAGCTCTGATGTTCATTTTTCTATGTTCCAAGTGTGGTTCAGACTTCAAGACATTATAAAGGGGGTAGCCGCAGAGTGTAGTTCAAAGATTTGTAGTGAGAATTGTATTTGTAGGGAAAATACTTGGGCTCAGATCCAAGTTCTGACCCCTATCAGTCATGTATATTTCTTCGTTAGCCTCAGTTTTGTCATCTACAAAATGGGAATCATAGACTTCATAAGGTTATGAGGAAAGTGCTTTGTAAAACCAGAAGTGCTACATAAATGTGGTGTTTTTGTTGTTCAGTTCATTTTCAGTCATGTCTGACGCTTTGTGACCCCATTTGGGGTTTTCTTGGCAAAGATACTGGAGTGGTTTGCCATTTTCTTCTCCAGCTCATTTTATAGAGGACAAAATTGAGGCAAACAGGATTAAATGACTTGCCCAGAGCCACATAGCTAGTAAGTGTCTGAGGTCAGATTTGAACTCAGGAAGATGAGTCTTTCTGACTCTAGAAACAGCACTCTATCCACTATATCACCTAGTTACCCCTGAGTTATTATTACTGAGCACAAAAATTATATCATTAATGTCTCCTTTAGTGCTCCTGGGAAGAAACTTGCCTTTTGGTCAGTCAGACCTATACGATGCTCCGACCTTTCTCTCAGGAAGTCACGGGCTTATGGCACAGGTGAGAAAATGCAGGATTTGTAGCTAACTGTCTTATATTTATGTCCTGTCTAGACTTGGCTTCCTCTTAGTAGTCTGGCTTCAGGGAGGTAGGGCACTTCCCCTCTGTAAGCTTCAGCATCCTCATCTATAAAAAAGAGATGATAATACTATTTTGCCCTTTTGTCCTCACAGAGCTGTCAGAAGGATTAATGAGATAATGGCTGGAAAGCAGTATGCAACCATAAAGTGATATATAATTGTAAATTACTGAGTTGGGGAGGTAAAGCAAAAAAAAAGAGCATTGAGACCTGGATTCAGATTTTGGTTCTCCCCATTACTATGTGACCTTGAGCCCTTTGTGTAAGGTCAGAACAGCCCAGTGAGGTAGGCACTGTAGATATTATGCCCAATTTAACAATGAAGAAAGCTGAGGCAAAAAGATATTAAGTGACTTGCTTGTGATCACCAAGTTCTTAAATGTATGTCAAGATTCAAGCCAACTGTTTTGTCCAGGACCTCAGACACTTACTATCTATGTGACTCTGGGCAAGTCACTTAATCCTGTTAAGTGGTATAGGTAATCCTATACCATGTTGCAAAATGAAGGAGTTGGATTAGATGCACATGCTGTGAGGTCCCTTCTAGTCGTAAAATGTAGAATGTAAGCTTTTGGAGAGAGGCAGCTAGGTGGTGCAATGGATAGAGTGCCAAGTCTGGAGTCAGCAAGACTCATCTTCCTGAGTTCAAATCCAGCCTCAGATACTAGGTGGGTGACCTTGGGCAAGTCACTTACCCCTGTTTGCCTTAGTTTCCTCATCTGTAAAATGAGCTAGAGAAGGAAATGGCAAACCACTCCAGTATCTTTGCCAAGAAAGTCCTAAACGGTATCACAGAGAGTCAGATATGACTGAACAAAGACAAAAAACCTTTGGGAGAAGCAGAAGCTATTTAATTTTTATATTTCAGCCCTTGTACTTAGCACGGTTCTTAGCATGTAACTGACATTTAATAAATGCTTTGGGGGAATGAATTCAACTGTTGTCGCCATCCTTTAAACGTCTCCACAGTCCACCTGGTGGCAGCATCGTCAAATTGAAGACCGAGTCCCTAGCAGGGAATAAAGAGGCGTCTCAGTGCTCACCTAGCAAACGCCAAACCTCTCATCATGACAAATCCTGCAGGCCTACGCCCAGTCCCCTAAAGGCTGTCCCAAGAATCCCTCCCCCTGAGCTCATGATGCAGTTTTTTAAGAATGGCCTCACCCTCTCCGGGAACTTCTAGATCCTAGCCCCAGGGCCAGGCTCAAGCCAAAGCTCCTCATTCCTTGAGGAATGAGGGGCTCTGTGCTCATTCTGGGTGGGGGTTCAGGTCATCCTCAACCCTCCCTGTCTGGAAGGGAAAAGGAGGCACCAACTCTAGCTGACAACCTTGGAGAGTCAATCTGGAGGCTGAGAGCTGCAAGGAACATTGCTGGAGATCATCACAACTCTTCTCCGGGCGCTCCATCTCCGGGCTCCTCATCTCTGCACTCTCTCCTTGCCTGTGCCTTATAGAAAGAACCCCTCTCTTCCTCTAAACTCAGCTCAAAGACCACATGAAGCTTTTCCTGATTTCCCCCACACCTCCTCCCAATCTTCTTGGCATATTTAACTGCTTTAGTATTTCTCCTCCTGATTTTCATTCTTCTGGCTGCTGTTCAGCTGTTTTTAGTCATCGTCAACTTTCTGTGACCCTCTTTGGGGTCTTCTTGGCAAAGATACTGGAAGGGTTTGCCATTTCCATCTCAGGCTTATTTTACAGATGAGGAAACGGAGGAAAAACAGTGACTTGCCCAGGGTCACACAGCTAGTGAGTGTCTGAGATGAGATTTGAACTCCTGACTCCAGGCCCAGTGCTCTATCCACTGTGCTAACTGCCCTGTTTTCATTCCACATAAACTTACATGTGTGCTTTTTGTCTACCCCATCATAAGTTCTTTGAGATTGGGGATTTCTTTGATTCTTTGCATTTATACATCCCCAGTACCCAGCACTGTGTTTAGAATTAGTAGATATTTCATAAATGCTTATTGGTTGGTTGATTGATTTCCTCTATTCCCACCCATAGAATCTGAAGCTGAAAAGGATGAACCTCAGAAGCTGTCCCTAACTCTTACCTGAGCAGGAATCCCTTGTCCAACAGCCCCAACGAGTTGTCCCAAAGCTTCCCCTAGAGGAACTACCCTTATGCTACTTCTGAATAACAGGTTTGTTATCCTAATATTAGATATTCTATATCTATTATTATAGATATAGAACTATTCTAATATCTATATATAATATTCTAATATTAGATTATATCTAATCTAATCTAATATTAGCTTTGCCTATGAAGTCGATCAGGCCAGGTCTAGTCAGCCTTTCTTAGGAATGTCAGACAACTCAGTATTCAATAAATGACTACCGTATGCTGGAGCCTGTCCCAGTCACTAGCCCTTCATCCTGGCTTGCAGATTAATCTAAGTCCCAACGTCTCTACAGCATAAGCGAAATAAGCACGTTCTACTGTAACATAGTGGAGGTAGCTAGGTGGTGAAGGAGGTGGACATAGGAGTTGGAGTCAGGATGACCTGAGTTCAAATCCTATTCCAGATACTTACTAGCTGAGTGACCATGAGCAAATCAATTAGCCTCTGCTTGAAGATGATAATATTAGCATCTGTTTCACTGGGTTATTGTGAGGATTAAATGAAGAAAGGAAGCGGGTACCTTGGTAAATGTTTCACAAATATTATCTCAGGACCATCCAGCACGGTGTGCCCTCAGCAGAGAAGGTGCTGTGCTCTGTGAGCAAAGGCAGTAGGTCAAAAGAAATGTGAGACGCACAGATTTAGAGAATCCAGCTCAAATGTTCACATGGGTTATTGATGCCTGACCTGTGGTAAGAGTATTCTGAGCTCCTGTTGGTGTGATCAATCACAGCTGGACACACTGGAACCTGACTCTAGCATAGTGATGTCACCTTGGTCCTCTTGGAGAATGAAGGACGACAGCCAATCTCCTGTGAGACTCATGACGACACTATGGGGTATTATTATTCCATTTTATGAGCTAAGGGTCACACAGGTAGTGTCTGAGGCTAAATTGGATCCCGGCTCTTCCTGATTCCAGGCCCAGACCTCCATCCAATGCCTGGCTGAGATAACAAATGAACAAAGTTTTGTAAAGCTTAAAACACTGCATAAGTGCTAACTACTGTAAAAAAAAAAATTGCTGAGCCTAGAGTTGAATGTCCCACAAGGCAGCGTCCATGAAGATAGCCCTCGAGTCCCTCTTACCTCCTCTTCTAATCTTTTCAGTTCGATTCAACATTTATTCAATGTCTATTATCCACAAGCAAAAAACATCTCCAATTCCTCAAGTGCCTCCTCAAGTCACAGGTGTCCAGGTCTCTCATTTTATAGATCTATTTCTAGGGGAGACCTTAGGGAAAATATATAACACAGCCCTGTTATTTTGTAGGAACTTAAGGCACAGTGATCCTAGGTTACTTGTCATTGATCATCTAACTGCAGTGGCAGAACTGAGGCTAGAACCAGCTTTCCCAGCTCCCAGGTCATATCCTTTCCACTGCACCACTGCATCTTCTTTTGGACATGAAATTTAAATGATTCACATTATGGTTCTGAAGGACAGGGAGTCACCTCAGCCTGGAGAATTGGCTTTAGAAGTGGAATGAAACTTATAAGTCATCTGGTCCAATCCTCTTATATTGTAGGTGAAGAAAGTGAGGTCTAGAAAATCTAAGGGATTTGTCCAATGTAGTAAGCAACAGAGGCAAGAAATGAACCCAGGTTCTCTGACTATGGATCCATGCCTCTTTCCACTAAACATTCCATCCCCATATCTAGAACTATCATTAAGCACAGCTGAACCTGGTGGGCTTCCCTTACCACCACCCACCCATCCAAGGCCTTACTCAGAGCCTACCAAATATGGGTCCTTATATATATACAGCCCTGTGCCAGCTGGGCATATCGCAGGGGGTGTCTAGGAGCAAGTGCTTCAGGATGAAACCGCCCCTCTTAGGAATGTGAAAACAAAGCTTTATTTCTCAAGGCTAGAGTCTTGGGGGGGGGGGGGGGGGAGTTCGTCTTCTCTCTGATTTGGGTCTAAGATGGAAATGACAGTGCAGGGCTGGGGAGAAGAAGGAGCTCTTGCTCAGCATAGAACCGTCACACGCCCATGACAGCTATTCCGGGATGTTATCCTGCCCCCTCCAGCCTCCCTGCATTGCCACAGGTCAGGCCATGTCCCAAATGTATTTCTCTGTCTCTCTGTCTCTGTCTCTCTCTGTGTCCCCCCCCCCCCCCCCCTTTCCCCCCCCCTTCCCCTTTTTTCTCCCCCCCCCCCCCCCCTTCCAATCTCTCTGCCTGTGGAAATTGTTCAAAATGCCATCTCCTCCAGGGAGCCTTCTCAAAATCTGTCTCCTCCCAGCAGAAAGAGAGGGCGGGGATAGAGAAAACTCACAGGACTGAGAATCCAAAGAATGCTTTTGAAGCCGTTCTGACACCCTATGGAAAGTCATTTCTTCACTAATGGATGTTTCCTTATCTAAAATAGGAGAAGTGAGGAAATGTTCTCTGATGTTCTTACAATGTATCCTTACTTGGGATTGGTTTGTTTGTTTTACCCAGTTTTAAAGTTTATATTTCCCTCACTAAGGTAGGACTGGGCAGCTATTATTACCTCCAATTTACATATGAGGAAATGGAGGCTCAGAGAAGTTAAATAATTGGACAAGATCCCAAAGGTCACAAGCACCAGAGCTGGAATTCAATCTTGAGTCTCCTGAGTCCCAACCAGGGTTTTCCCAACTACAGTTCACGCTTAAGTGGGACATGCTGCATTTGCTAAGGTCCACAGGTAGAACTTTTGGCTCAGCATACTCACAGAAGAGACTAGCCCACTGATAGGAGTTTGAATCTTTCCATAAAACAGCAATTGGTCAATCAATAAATGAATGAATAGTAAAAAAAAAAAAAATATTGCTTTCAAGCTTAAAAAACAAACCCACAAACAACCTTAAACGATTTTACTCTGATCTCGTTGTTTTTTTCAGAACTAGGGAAAACAGGCAAACCCTGGCTTATATTGACTGTTAGAACACACTACAGACACAATTTCCTCAATTCTCATTTTTAGATAAGGAAACTGAAACCTTACATAGGGGAACTCTTCCGATATATAATCATTGTTTTGAAAGGGAAGTTTATTGCTCTTTTGGAGTATAGAAGGACACGAACGCCAAGTTGGACACGTCTGATTTTGCAGCTGAGGAGAGTCTTAACGCAGTTTTTAGTCTTTCTTGAAGTCATTTGAGATATCTTTCCTCTCTGATGCTGAAGTTCTCAGCCTTACCACGAGGGGGCGAAGCAACACTCAGAGGGAAGAAGACCCAAAGCCAAGCCCTAAGGAAAGTCTGTTCAGAGCATCAGATTCAGAACTGAACTAACTGTACCTTAAAGGTCATGTAGGCCAGTACCTGGCCCCTTATTCAGCAGAAGTAGAAACTTCAAGGGGGAAGGGGAGGAGTAAAGAGAGGAAAAGGAAGGATGTGCAAAGCAATGGAAAGAGCCTGTCTCTGGCAATGACACTAGCCTGTTGAGTGACCATAAACAAGTTGCTTCCTCCCCTCCCCTGACCCCTGCCTTCGAGCCTCAGTTTCTTCGCTTATAAAATGGAAAAAAAAATCATACTTGTACTACTTGTCAGGGTTCTGTGATGAAAGTACTCTGTGACCCATATACTTCGTAAATTTACATTTATACATCATATAAATGTGAGCTAGTAATTATTACTGCTCCCCTCCTCACCAGCTGGAGGCAGTGGGATGGCACCGGGATCGTTCCAATCCAGCCTTAGCCACTTCCTAGCTGTGTGACCCTGGGCAGGTAGCTGATCCTCCTTCTGTCTCCCTCAGTTTCCTCATCTATAAAGTGGAAATAATAATAACAACTACCTTCCTGGATTGGCGGGAAGATCAAATGAGATATTTGTCAAGTGTTTTGTAAACCTTCAAGAGCTATATAAATGCTGACTATTAATAAGTCATTGGTTATGTGATGTCTTAATAAAAGCTGACATTGATATAGTTCTTTAGTGTCTCAAAAGCCTTTGAATACTTTAGCTCATTACATTGTTAGCTGATTTGATCCTCACTGGGTATTATTATTGGCCCCATTTTATGGTGGAAGGAAACGGAGACAAAGGAGGTTAAGTGACTTGCCCAAGTTTACAGAGTTGGTGTCTAAGAATAGATTTGAACTCAGGTCTTCCTGACCCCAGACCGAATACTCTATCTACCTAGCTGCCTCTAAAAACAGTCAAGGACAGTTCTGGATCATAGAAAATGCTGCACGATATTCCAAAAGCAACCTAGTCAGCTCTGATCTTCCATTTCAACTCTGGGCTCAGCACATAATCCATTCCAGATCTGGGATCTAATAGAGAACTCATTGAACTGCCTATCCAGTTGCATTTCAGAATCTAGGTAACACATGGCCTTTATTCACAATTTTTCCCCATGTGGACTACTAGCCCCTGCTGTTGTTAGTAACCAGGGATCTCATTGGGGAAGTGATCTGGGCCTCAGTGTAATCAGCACAGTGTCATTTGCAAGTAGCACCTGGAGAATCTCCAGATCATTTATCAATAATCCCTCTTCTATTTGGACTCTACATCAGGCAACCTTCATGAGACTTACTACACAGGGGAGCAGGGGAAAAAAATATGTTTAAAAATATGGTTTGGGATGAAGAAAGGAGTCAAAGGTTTGTTGATCAATCCAAAACCCAACAGCGCCTATAGAATAAAAACTTTCTTCAACAGTTAGAAGACACTGGACATGTGGTAAGCATGAAGCATAATGAAAAACCAAATAAACTATATCTAAATTGACCTTTATGGGAGTCATTCTACCAGCTGCAGTGGGGACAAGGAGGGCCTGTATTGCCTGGTGTGCCTAGGACATCTCTCCTCTGCTCTGGAGAGAAGTTAGTGGTTGTCCTGGAGGAAGAATGGGAGGAGGGAGGCAGTAAGGACTACTATGGGGTCTATTCATGCCTTAGGCAATCAGTCAATCAATTAGTCAATCAACAAGTATTTATTAAGCTGCTGCTATAGGCCAGACACTTGCTAAACGTGAGGGAGTAGTAACGGGGATACAAAACAAAATTAAAAATCTTTACCCTCAAAGAACTTCAGGTCCAGGAGGAGAAAGAACATTTACATAGGGTAGGGACTGGACGTGTGATTTCATCAGCATAAGGAGCTCCTGGGTGACGACACTCTACCAGTGCAGATCAGCACCTTCTTAGCAACATCTAGTGTTAGAGAGCTGTCTAAGGCGACACTTGGCCAGGGATACATGGCCATTATGAGGCAGAGGCAGATTTGGACCCAGGTCACCCTGACTCTTAAGAGGGAAGCTCTTAATCCATTATTCCTCATTGTCTCTTAACATGTACGTATGTGAGCATATGTAGAATACGCATGAAATGAATCCACAACAGTGTCGGGAACGAGGGTGCTAGCAGTGGAAGGGACCAGGTAAAGCTTCCAGTGGAAGGCAGCGTTCAAGCTGAATTGTAGAGACCAGAGCTTGGTTCTATGAGGCAGGAGTCACAGGATCATTGATTTACAACTTGAAAGACCTCAGAGGGCGTCCATTCCAACCTCCTCATTTTGCATTTGAGGAAACTGAAGTCCAGAGAAATTATGTGTTTTGCTCAAGATTACATAGGTAGCATATGACAAAGGTAAGATCTAAAGCCACATCTACAGACTTCAAAACCAGATGGGGCAGCCAGAGTAAAGACAGTAGGGAGATGGACTGCTGAGTGTGAGAAACAGCAAATAAGCCAGCATTATAGCTGGTCCAATGAGCACATGGAGGAGTTATTATGCAAGAAGTCTGGAGGGGTAAGAAGGGGCCAGGTTGTGAAGTTTTAAATTCCAGACATAAGAATTTTTATTAAATCTAACAGCTAGCAGGGAGTCATTGGAGTTTATTAATGTTGAAGGGGGCAGGGTGGGAGAGAATCAGCTTTGGGAGTTAAATGGAAAGTAGTTAGTAGAGAAACTAAAAAGAAAGCTACAGCAATAGTCCAGGTGAAAGGTGAGGAGGGTCTGAACTAGGGTGGTGGCTGTGTGGGAGGAGAATTCAAATCATACCTCAGATACTTACCAGCTGTGTGACTTTGGGAAAGTCACACTTAAGTCCTCTAGGCCTCAGTTTCCTCAGCTGTAAAATGAGAGGGCTATATGCAACTGCCTCAAAGAACCCTTATGGTTCTACATCTATGATTCTTCAGCTCCTTTATTCCAATGTTCTCTAG
>NW_027186372.1:2600081-2644625 GCF_028583685.1 Petaurus breviceps papuanus
GCTCTCGCCTTCTCTGTTCTGTGTTCTAAGCACAAATGTCCCTGCCAGCTCTCACGTTCTCTGTTCTGTGTTCTAAGCACAAATGTCCCTGCCAGCTCTCGCCTTCTCTGTTCTGTGTTCTAAGCACAAATGTCCCTGCCAGCTCTCACGTTCTCTGTTCTGTGTTCTAAGCACAAATGTCCCTGCCAGCTCTCGCCTTCTCTGTTCTGTGTTCTAAGCACAAATGTCCCTGCCAGCTCTCACGTTCTCTGTTCTGTGTTCTAAGCACAAATGTCCCTGTCAGCTCTCACATTCTCTGTTCCATGCTCTAAGATCTGTTCTAGCTCTCAAACTTTTTGTTCTATGATCAAAAATTCTCCTCAGGTTTAATGTTCTAGGAATTCTCCTTCATCCCTTTAGCCTCTTGTTATTCTTTCCATACTCTGCTCCTTCACCAACACAGGCTGCTCACATACCCCTTACAAACTTACATTAAAACCCACAAATTTTACTTTCCATGCACCAACATCACCTGCTGTGTTAAAAGCATCTTAGGAGATTTGTAAATACAAAGGAGGTAAATATGCAGTTTAAGTTTGGTTTTCAGGCTATTACGCAGCAGGGCAAGGAAGGAAAGAGATGGGAAATGCATCATAAAGCTCCAATGTTATCCCTTGGTGTTGTTTTTAAATTAGATTCTACTACCATGCATGAGGGGTGGAGATTGTCTAAAAAATTTAACTAACTCTTCTTTGGTTATAACTTGAAATATCAATTCGTCTAATATAGTTTGGTGCCACAGAATGAGGGGGGAGGAAGTGTTCCCAAATAAATTAATATCATAAAAGAAAATATTGAGAGATGTTTAACTTTTTTAAAGGAAAAAATTTTTTAAACCCTTTTTCAAAAAGCAAAGACCTTTTGTTTAGTTCACAAAACCAGAGAGTATATGCTAATTACAATGATTCCTATCTCTTCTTTAAGATTGATAGGGTAGCACTTGTGCTTAGCGATCAACTGCCCCAGTTTTATATGATGGCTTTGCTGATAATTGTCTGTGTGACCTTGCACAAGTCACTTGCCTTTTCTGGACCCCAACCTTTACTCAAATTTAGATGGACTAGATGATCTATAAAGTCTTGTCCAGATTTAACTTTTTATATTCTAACGTTCGATCCACCTCTAACACGCTGTGTTCTAAGCTCAAATATCTGCAAATAAATACTTAAAAGGAATAAAACAACATTCAAAAAAACATAACAATCCTTATTAGCCTTCACTTGAGATCAGGCATTACTTCATTTTTGTCTTTGCATTCCTAACACTTAGCCCAATGTCTGGCATATAATGGGCATTTAATAAGTACTTATTGATTACTTTATTTTTTATCCTGTGTAAGAAGAAATCCTTTACAGCAAATTCTGGTACAACAAAATGGATTGTCTCAGGAGATGGAAGTTCACTATTACTGAGGTTCAGACATAGTCTGATGGAACAACAGAACTCTTCTCTTTCTGTCTGGACATTCTGTAGCCCAAGATCATGTTAGCTTTTGTGGCTGCTATGGCATACTATTGACTTATACTGAATTCATATTCCACAAAGACCCCAAGATCTTTTTCACTAGCCATTCATAACTTTCCCATCTTGTATTTGTGAATCTGGATCTTAAAGGAGAAGAGATGAAAATCAACAGAGATAAAGATCAATGGATTTTAATGGGGATAAGACACAACATCCACAGTGGAAAAGAATTCTGGGTTTGAAATCAGAGAACCTGAATTCAAGCCCTAGCTCTGGCATTTATGTGAATGTACTTAGGCAAGTCACTTAAGCTCTGTGGTCTTAGTTTCATCATATGACAATTGAGAATGTTAGATGAGATGCCATCTGAGGCCCCTTCCACTTGTAAGTCTATAGGATAAATCATTCCAGGCATGAGGGATTCAAAAGGCCATGCTCTTGAAAAATCATGGAGATAAGAGATAATAGGAGAACAAGGGTTACCTGCACAAAATAGGGGCTTAGCAACTCTGTTGAATTGAATTAAATTGAGTCCTTTTTAGATTGTTACACCATGAATTCTGAAGAAGCAGGGACATTTGGATAAGATCTATAAAAGCAGGAATTCTTTCCTCCCCTAAAATTCTCCTCCGAGCCTCTTTGCAGTAAGGAGGTGGCCCTATATTCTCAAAAGCACATCATTGGAGTGTAAGCCCAGGAAGGTCCTTGAATATGGGCCTGGTGATGAACTGTGTGTCTCTACCTGGAGGATTAGCTTAGCTTTATGTGCAAAAGAAGCTCATCACTAGAGGGCTGACCACAAGGACATGGATTTTTTCAGCCACTACTCATCAATAACCTGTACTAAGCATGGAGTAGAATGGGAGGTCCTTGAGAGCAGGAACTACTTTTTGTCTCGTCATCTTCTGCCATCATTGAATATGGTGTCTCATACATAGTAGGGCTTGATGAATGCTCATTGAATTTCATTATGGAATGGAAGGACTGTGAACTGCAGATTAACTGTAGGTTCTTAACTATAAAGACAGAAGGGAACTTCAGAGACCATCTAGTCTAGCCCCCTGATTTTACAGATGAAGAAACCAAGCCCCAGTGAGGTCAGGTGACTTGCCCAAGGATACACAGGTAGCAGTGATTTGCAGGTCTTTGGACTAGTCCAGAGTCAGTATTCTTTCTATTCTACCACACGATGGAGGAAGCACTCACACCTTGACCCCTTAACTATAAAGCAAAAACCCTTGTGGGTGTTTATTAAATAAATGGCAAAATAGAAAATAACAATTAAGATGTACCTGGGTATGATTCCCAAGTTAAATAAGCATCTTTCTGATGGAGACAGTCTAAAAGAACAAGGTCTATTTAGCCTGGAGAAGTATAGATTGGGAGAAGGAGCATGATAAATGCCTTCAGAATCCTAAAGGGTTGTCATAGGGAAGAGGGATTAGTCATGTTCTGCTTATTCTCAAAGAGCAGAAATGGCAATGACAGGGGGAAAGTCTTAGAGGAAGATTTTGATTCAATTTAAGGAGAAATGTCCAAATAATTAAAACTATCTAAAAATGGAATATAGGGGAGGGAGCTTCCTGTCATCAGAGGTAATCAGAGTCTAGGTGACCACTTGTTAGAGATGCTGTAGAACAGAACTCCTGTTCACATAAGGGTTAGAATAGAAAGCCTCAGGGGGCCCTTCCAGCTCTGAGATTCTGGGATTCTGAGGCAATTAGTCAACAAACCAATATTGTTAAAGAGGTAGAACTCTGACTTGAGTTGAACAATGTATTTTCTTCTCTGGCATGGGACCTAGGGAAAAAAAAACAACATAGTGGTCTTTCCCTGAGAAAATTCCACAAAAGGGTCTTAGAAACTCCAAATTCCCTTCCCATTCTGTCCATTAGAAATGGAGTCCTTGGCATCAAGGTCTTCCATTGCATAGTTCAAATCATTAAATCCAACAATAATTTATTAAACACCTACTATATATTCAAGGTGCTATTAATAGTAATAGCTAACATTTATACAGAGCTTTAAGATTTGCAAAGTACTTTACATATGTTAATTAATTTTAACCTCAGAACAAACCCTGTGGAGAAGGTGCTATTAATATCCTCATTTTACAGATGAGGAAACTGAGGCACATAGAGGTTAAGTGACCTTCCCAGGGTCAGGTAGCTAGTAAGGGTCTGGGGCAATCTGAATTATTGAGAAAGGCACGTACCAAAGAGAACTGGCCCAGGAATCAACTGCCCCAGTTTTATATGATGGCTTTGCTGATAATTGTCTGTGTGACCTTGCACAAGGCACTTGCCTTTTCTGGACTCCAAACTTTACTCAAATGCAGATGGACTAGATGATCTATAAGGTCTTTTCCAGATTTAACATTTTATATTCTCTGTTCTAACGTTCGATCCACCTCTAACATGCTGTGTTTTAAGGCCTCTCTTGCTAGGAGAGGAACACATATTGTGTTCACAGGTCTCTTCCAGGCTTAATACTTCATGAATCTATTAGGATTCTATATCAATCTATGATGGCTCCTGGTCAATCTATGATGGCTCCAGGTCAAGGAGACTACCTTCAGGTGACATGTAACAAAGCCTCAGCAAGCTCTCAGAGGGCTGGTCCTCCTCCACTCAGCCACCTGGCCCGTTCTGCAGACTGGCCCCCTGGGCTGCTGCCCCACAGAGGGCTGCGGGTGATGGTCTTCAGCTTGCTCCGGATTGAGTCTTGTAGTTTGCTGTCACCCAGTAGGACAGCAGCTGCTAGGGCCAGCAGGAAGTAGTCAGTGGCATCATGGGCATCCTAATCCAAAAACATAGTATTAAAGAGAAAGTTATTAGCATATATTCTTGCTAGAGGAGACCTAAGCAGTAATGGCCCTCAAGCTTGTTTGGTCTTGGGGCCATATTGGGCGAGGTTTTGGAAAGGGATAGAGAAAAGACTGTGCAGAGTGACTTCCTGTCCTGCTTGGATGCCCAAAAGACAGAGAGGGTAGGAAGAAGAGGAGCTACTTTGGATGAAAGAGGGATATCTAGTTTTCATGAAATCTCTAAGTAGGGAATAGTGAGGTGCAGTAGTCACATTGAACTTAAAGTCAAAAACCTTGATTTTTAGTCATTTTTTCTAATCCTGAATTGCCTTAATAACCTTGAACAAATCACTTGTCCCAGCTGAGCCTCAGTTTCTCTATAAAACAGAAATAGCAATACCAATGGGATTAAGGCTGGAGTAAGCAAAGTATTTTATAAGCCTCAAGGCGGGATATACATTCACTCTCACTTTCGTAAGCATCTCCATTGCTCCCATCCATACCCTTTTCTCAAAATTGATAGTCACTATGTTAATTCAAACTCCTGTCTCCTCTCATCTGGACTATCGCAATAGTCGAATGGGTCTCCTGGACACAAGTTTCTCCCTGTTCCAATCTTTCCTCTACACAATTGCCAAACTTACTTAATAAACTCCAGAGGTTTCCTGTTCAGGGATCAATATAAAATCCTCCATTAGACATTTGAAGTCCTTTATAACCTGACACCAACCTAACTTTGTTTTATTTATTATTCCCCTTCATGTACATTCTTGACTCCAGGCATTTTTTCTGGCTGTCCCCTCTGCCTGCAATGCACACTCTCTTTTCACCTCTGCTTTTCCTTCAGGGTTCAGGACCAATGCCAACTTCTACATGAGCCTTTCCTGATTCCCACCCTCCTCAAGTGCCAGCACCTTTTCCCCCAAATCACTTTATATCTTTATGTACCTATGTGTCTTTATATCCCTTAACACCCAGCACAGTTCATGGCATATAGTAAATGCTTAATAAATACTCGCTGATTAACAAATGGTCAGAAACTGGATAAATATGATTTATTACAGAATACAAGCTCCTTGAGAGCAGGAACTATTTCATCTTTGTTTCTATACCCCAAATTCAGCAAAATGCCTGGCATACAGTAAGCACTTAATAAATAATTATTGATTGACTGATTGTGCCTTTTGACTGGGTGAGCTATGCCTATAACTTATTTATTTCTTATTATTTTTTAAAGCAATTGGGTTTAAGCAACTTGCTCAAGGCGACACGGCCAGTTATTTCTGGGTGTGGTGCTGAGTATCTGAGCCCGGATTTGATCCAGGTCATCCCGACTCTGCGGCCGGTGCTCTTACTCACTGTGCTACCTGGCTGCCCCAAGAGTATGATTTATGATGCAAGTAGCCCGACCTCAGCCTGTTTTGGGGACCTCTTGGGAAGAGGGTTCTTACCTTAAGCTGGTCAAGGGTCATGTGGCCCAAGCGACTGTACACCTTAGCATAGTACAGCGCCTCTTGAGAAGAATACATCCAGGGTGGACAGAGGCTCAGTGTCTTCAGGTAGCAGTCTTCAGCCATCTCATACATATGCAGAGAGTAGTAGACCGTGGCCAGGCGATGAAAAGCCACCAGTTTTTGTAGCCGATCTCCTGAAAAGAGGAGTAATTCTGGAGCATACTGGGATGATGGAGAAATGAAAGGTAATATAGAGGCAGGTCTCCCTACAGTCTTATAAGCAAACTCAATAAACAAGTAGTATTTCAAAGAACAACAAACTATAGAGTGATAGAAAAGTGATTGGGAAAAAAAAAACACAAGGTCATTTTTATATGAAAAAATAACTGATGACAAAATTATCCTATCCCTTTTGATATTTTTTGCCCCTTCTCCTCCTTCTCCCATAGCCAACACTGGGCAGAGAAGTCCTACATCCCTTGGGTTGACTATAATCTTTGCTACAGATTTATGGAATTATCTTCTTGGCAGTCAGTGTTCCATGGGGAAAATGCGTCCAAGGTAGATTTATCCCTTAATTAGAACAGTCCTGAGTCTCAATAAAAAAGAAATGGGTCAGCTATGGAGGAGCATGGAGTGTAGGGAGAAAGACGGAGGAGGAAGGAGAAGACCTGAAATTTGATTTGAACAGTTATTCCATATAATTCAGTAGGAAATAAGCAGCCAGTAGAAGAAATGGAAAGAAAGGAAAAGAGATCCACTTGCAAAAGCCCCTATATGTACACAGAGTATTATAGGTGATGCCCCAATCATCGCCCTGGGGAACTGATGAATCACTCATGGAGGAGAGTAAGGGCCAGAATGGTGGGACCGATAAAGATGAAGAATAGACCCCAAAATAGTGACTACGTGGGCTTCCTAGAGCAATGGGTGCACTGGTCTGCCTCACTTATTGAAAGATACAGAGCTCATTCAATCCTGGTGTATTAAGAGAACAAAGAACTTGCAGGAAAAGATTGAGGGGTGGAGACTGATAGTACTGGGGCTTCAGAAAAGAAAGGACTGGTAGTAAGAAGAATGTTTTCAGCAAAGGCATGATTTTTAAAATGGCAGTTATTAAGGGGTGGCTAGGTGGCACAGTGAATAGAGCACCAGCCCTGGAGTCAGGAGGCCCTAAGTTCAAATCCGGCCTCAGACACTTAACACTTACTAGTCATGTGACCTTGGGCAAGTCACTTAACCCCAATTGCCCTTCAAGGAAAAAAAAAAGCAAAAAATAAATAAATAAAATGGCAGTTATTGATGAGGAGACATAAAAGTTCACTCTGGAATTATGAACAAAAATTCAAAAAAGAGAGTCTTCTTAATAAACAAGTAGCTTATAACAAAGACAACAGAGGCAAAATCCTCTGGGGAAGGTGAAAAATATTAAAAACATGAAAGATCTCCTGAAATGACAAATGAAGCAACTCCAATGGGTAGCACACTGGGCCTGGAATGAAGACCTGACCTCAATTCCAGCCTCAGATACTTACTAGCTGTATGACCCTCAGCAAGTCACTTAACTTGTTTGCCTCAGTTTTCTTTTCTTTAAAATGGGGATCATAACAGCACCTACCACCAGGGTTGTCTGGAGGACTGAATGAGATAAAATCTATAAAGCACTTGGCACAATGCCTGGCACATGGTAGGTACTATATAAATGGTTGGTTGTTTTGTTATCTCCAGAATTGTGTTAAAAAGGAAACGAAGAATTAATTTAAAAATTTCAAAGAAACAAAGACAAATCTTAGAGCTCTTAAAGAAGAAATTGACAGATCTAATAAAACACTAGACAATATAAAGGAAAAAAACAAAGAATTTCTGTGGCAATAGATTCTGTGAAATGGAATGCAAAAAAAATGCAAAGGCAGAAGAAAAAAATGGGACAAGAAAGGTTTTTTTTTTTTTTTAAAGCAATAACAGAAGACTGGAGGACCACATAAAAGCTTGACAAAACAGGAATTGCTTAACTTTAAGGTAAGACTTGAAAATGTCACCTGAGGGCATCTAGGTGGTGCAATGAATACAGCACCAGCCCTGAAATCAGGAGGACCTTAGTTCAAATCCGGCCTCAGACACTTAACACTTATTAGCCGTGTGATCTTGGGCAAGTCACTTAACCCCAATTGCCCAGCCTTTCCCTCTCCAAAGAAAACAAAAACAGAAAATGTCACCTGAGGTGTTTGGTTTTTTTTGTTTTTTTTTTTAGAAAAAAAAGGGCATTGAAAAAGAAAACTTGAATGCCATACTTCAATAAATCATATAGGAACTTTGCTAAGAACTTATAGGGGTAGGTAGCAAAGTATAGACTAGGAGACTGCATGGAATACCACCAAAGAGAAAACCCAAGTTTTATTCATCAAGGAATAGTGCAGTCAAATTTCAAAGCTACACCAGCAAAGACCAATAAGGTCAAAACAAATATAAAACCCCAAACTCCCAAGAATAAATCAGAATAGCACAAGATTATTCTGTGTTTACAAGAACCCAAGGAAAAAAGTTAAAATGATACTCCAAATAACAAAGAAGATAGATTGTCATCCTAAAGTGACATGAAAATTAAGCCTAAGCAAGAGGGAAAATAATTGGCTATTTAGTAAAAGGAAAGAATTTGAGTTATTCTTCTGAAGAATCTGAGAGGGGTAAACAGGGAATTCAACATGAAACTGACTAAACTAGAAAATTAAACAATCTCATCTAACAGTAGAAAGACCAATTAAGTGACTAACATTTATTAATAATTTACTGTGTTCCAGGTACTTTACCCTGAGGATATAAACACAAAAATGAAATGGTTCCTGCACTCAAGAAAATTAAAATTGATCAGTTGGAAACCACATATGTATCCATAGTATACACATATACAAAATATGTACAAGCGAGTTACGGGGGTGGAGTGGAGGGCTGGCAAGCATTAGAAAGAGAAGAGATCAGTACAGGCTTCATTAATAGGCGATGTGGCTCAGAAGACCTGGGTCTGAATATTGCCTCAGACACTTATTAGCTGGCTGACACTGGACAGAGTACTTTATTTCCCTGGGCCTTGATTTTTGAATGAAAGGATGGAATTTGATGATATTTAAGATCCTGTCCTGCTCTAAATCGACAAGCCCATGATCCTGTATGGTACCACTTGAGGTGAGCCTTAAAGAAAACTGGGGATTTAAAGATGTGAAGGTGAAGAAAAAATGGACCCCAGGCATGTGAGACCATTGTGGCTCAGTGGATAGAGTGCTGTCCTGGAGTCAGGAAGACTTTAGTTCAAATCCAACTTCAGACACTTACTCTATGTGTGACCCTGGGCAAGTCAATTAACCTTTGTTTGCCTCAGTTTCCTCAGCTATAAAATGGGAATAAGAATAGCACCCCACCTCACAGGATTGTTGTGAGGATCAAACGAGTTATCTGTAAAAGTGGTTAGCATACAGTAGGCACTTAATAAATGTTTAATCCTTTCCTTATGCAAAGCCATGGAGTGTGATAGGTAAAGAACACTAAGAAAGTCAGTTTGGTTTGATTTTAAAATGAATAAAGGGAAATAATGTATAATTGGTAGATAGGTGGCACAGTGTATAGAGTGCTGTTCTGGAGTCAGGAGGATCTGAGTTCAAATGTGGTCTCAGATACTTACTAGCTGTGTGACCCTGGATAAGTCATTTAACTCCACCTACCCCAGTTTTCTTATCTGTAAAATAAGGTAGGGAAGGAAATGGCAAGCCACTCCAGTATCTCCGCAAAAAAAACAAGACCAAACCGTCAAATGGGGTCATGAAGACTCAGAAATGACGAAAATGACTGAACAACAACAAATGTATAATTAGGTTGGAGTCTGTTTGTGAGGATGGGAATTTGTACGTGACTCTGTGCCCAATATGGAGTCACTAGAGTTCACTAAACAGAGAACTGACGTAGTTCGACTCGAGGTAGAAGAAAAGCATTTTGGAAACTATGTGGAGAACAGGTCAGAGAGAAGACGCCGGAGTCAAGGTGACCAGGTTTGAGGCTATTACAATAGTCCAGACGAGAGGTGATGAGGAACTAAACCTGGGGTAGAAACCGTGAGATCAAGAATAGAGAAGAAGACAGATGGAAGAAATGTTGGGGAGGTAAATCTACAAAGTCTGGGGACTTATTGGATATGGGGAAGGGTGGTGCAGTAAGAGAGACTGTGGAATCCAGGATCACTCCAAGGCTGTGACCCTGGGGGGCTGGAAGGATGGTGGTACCCTCAGCAGAAATAGGAAAGTGGCTTTGAGAGGACAGAGAATGAGTTCTGTTTCAGACGTTTTCAGTTTGAGAAGCCTATGGGATATCTACTTGGAAATGTTCAACAGGCAGCTGGGGATATCGGACAGGAGATTAGGGGAAAGACTACATATAGTCTTGATATGTAAGACTGGAGATCATCTGCAACAGGAAGATAATTAACTCTATGGGAGCTGATGAGGTCATTAAGAGAGTGAACAGAAAAAGGCTCTAAACAGAACTTTAAATAAGAGATGGAATATGGATTATGATCCAGCAAAGGTGAAGGAGAAAAGCAGTGAGACAAACAGGAGGGTTAAATAATGAAATTGTGTTTCTATGTGGACCCGAGTCAGAGCGTTGGACACGTTTTTGTTTGCTGTTGGACTTTCTCCTAAAAAAAAAAAAAAGCCTGCTCATCATCTAAGAGGCATTGAGAAGGTAACAAGCCATTAATGGGTTAAATTAGATTAATCTAAGAAACAAAATGTCAATTAGAAAAATTAGATGGAGAACAGTGGAAAAAATTTAATTAATTCCAAGGGAGAAAAATCTGTTTTTCTCATCTGTAAATCTGTACTATAGCTGGTGAGATAATACCAATTAATGAATCAATCAACAGGCATTATTAAGAGCCAAATATGTACAAGGCCCTGTGCTAGACCCTGGGGGTAAAAAGACAAAATCAAATAGTCTTCGGTTTCAGAGAACTTACTTTCTATGACTTGAGACAACATAAACACAATTAAATATATATTTATAAAAACAACATTAAAATGAGGAACTAACCTAAGATGAGAAAGGGACAGTGTTGGGCGTGGGGTGAGAGGCAAAGATAAAACAGGATCCTAATTTTCAAGGAGAAGAAGATGAGAAATGGTCAGTTTCTCCCATTGGTGAAATGGGTGGCATATAACAGAGTAAGGATATAACTTTTTGACTGGGAGGGCAGATCATGGCTTCAGCCAACAGAAGAGGAATGATTTAACAGTACGGCAAAGGACCCCATAAAAGCAGGAGGACTATGACTAGGGTCTTGCAACAAATACACAGAGAAGATTAGTTTTTGTTCTCATATGAGCTGAGAAAAGGAATGGTAAAAAAGCAAATAAGAACACAGACACATGCACACATAGATAAACAGAGAGACAGAAAAAAAGAGGGAGAGAGAGAAAGAAGGGGAGGAAGAGATGGAGGGGGAGAGAGGGAGAGAGAGAGACAGAGAGACAGAGAGACAGAGACAGAGAGACAGAGAGAGAGAGAAAGAGACAATAAAAAGTAGATATGGACAGGAGAGTGGGAGAAAGAGGGTGCTGGGTAGAGGAGATTGGGTTCAGATCAGCTTAATCAAAACAACCCATAGAAACTATGTTCTGGTTTGAAGGAGGGAGAAAAACATGTATATAACTAAGGGAAGAAGACATAAACTTAACAATTATAATTATGAATATAAATGGATTAAATTTTCCAATTAAAAAATTGTTTAAAAATACAAACCTAACGACTTACTCAATTCAAGAAACATGTAAAACACAGATACATAAAAATGAAAAGATGGAAAAAAATACTATTATGCTTTAGATGGCTTTAAAAAAGCAGAAATTGCAATCATGATATAAGTTAAGAAAAAGATAAAATGATATTAAGAAAGACAAACTGGGAAATGATATTTTGTTTAAAGGTACCACAGGCCATGAATAAATACCAACACTATATATATCTCAGACAGTATAACTGCTAAATTCTTAAAGGGTAGGCAACATATAAAAACACATTAATATCTGCACGATAATACTAATAGATTTTAAAACTTTTCCCTACCAGAGCTGGATAAATATACATATGTATGTATGTATGTGTGGATATGTGTGTGTGTGTAATATGTACAGATATAGATAGCTAAAACAAGAAAAAACAAAGAGCTGAGCAAAGTGTCAGAAAAATTAGATTGACTGACCATCGTGACTTCTAAATGAAAATATTAAGGAATACAAATATTTCTCAGAATTCCTTGGCATCTTTAGAAAAAAGTCATTATGTGCTAGGGCTTAAAAAGAATAAGAAACAAATGTAAAAAAGACAGAAATAATAAACATCATTTATAGTCCACAAGTCATAAAGTAGTAATAAATAAAGGAAATATGATTAAAGATACAGACCTAAATGGAGAATAAGTAATAACAATCTTTGAATGGAGAGTAAATAATATGGGAGTCCAAGAACAAATTAATTGCAGATTGTACGTTTTCAAATGGATGCCCCGTGGGCATTTCATGCTAAATATATCCAAAACATAAGTGATTATTTTTCCTCCCAAACCAATCTCTAGTCTTAATTTTCCTACTTCTAACAAGGAAGGAGCAATGTTTGCATCTTCTGAGTCATCTTCAACACTTCACTCTTCACCACCCTAACCGCCATCCAAGAAAACTGGATGGTACAGTGAAAAGACTGCTAGGTCTGGATTCCAGAAGATGCATGTTCAGACCTGGACTCAGACACTTGTGTGACCCTGAGTAAGTCACATAACCATTGTCTGCCTCACTTTCTTTAACTGTAAAATGAGAACTCCTTCAAGGGTTATTGTGAGGAACAAATGATATAAAATTTGTAAAGTGCTTGGCACAGCATCTCTGTGCATGGTAGGGGCTTAGTTTCCTTCCTTCCTTTCCAAGTCTCATCAATTATGCTTCCATAGCATCTCTGACATGCATCCCTTCCTCACATGCCCAGTTCACTAGTTCAAACCTTAGCAACTCTTCTCCACGTCCTTGCAGTAGTCTCCAAGTTGGTCTCTGCACCTGAAATTTCTCCCCACTCCAATGATATTCCCCATAGCTTCCAAAGGGATATTGCTATGAGGTCTGAGCTGTCACACCCCTGTCAAGAAGCTCTAGTGCCTCAACCATCAAAAACAAACTCCTTTGTCTGAAACAAAGGCCCTAATAATCTGGCTCCAGGCTACTTTTCCAGACTTAATACATTTTTGCACTCTCCAGTCTAACCAAAGTCATACATGTGTTTGTGTATGAATGTATTCACATATATATATATATGCACACATATACATACATATATACAAACATATATTTGTATGTATATGTGGGGGGGAGAGGGAGAGAGAGATTTGTATCTACTTATATGTGCATATGTTCTTTCTCCTAACAGAATGTAAGCTCCATAAGTATAGGAATTATTTCATTTTTGTCTTCCTTAAATCCACAATCCTACGATCTTGTCCCTGAGTTTCCTTAGCCCCCTTTCCTTCATCTCCTTGTTCTCCCTTCTTCACCAGAGGAGCTTTTGCTTTCCCATTCTCAATCCTCATCCCACCCCACTTGACCAAATCAGGTCTTATCTCTGCTCTTTATTCTTTCAGCCCCCACCCTGTCTTTCATCTTTCCTCCAGCTCCAGAGATATCCAACATGTCTTCTCATGTCTTCTCCAGGCTAAATCTTGGTTCCATTAGCTCACTTGCCTGTGTCATGGAACACTCTCCATTTTTCTCTTTGTTGCTAGCCAGAGTGAATCTGAATCTTCTCCATTTTATCACCCTTAAAACAGTAGAAGACAATTATGTCTCTTCCTCCTTTTCCTTTCTCATTGAGTCTGGTCTTCTGTGGGTTAAAGACCCCCCTGAACCTTCAGCTCCTAGTACAGCACTCTGTCTATCTTCTGGCAGCTCTCCATCCTGCTCACTCTCCTCTGACTGCCCCTTCAGTTGATCAATGCTCTTCCTAAAATCTGGCTGCCAGAATACTCCAGATGTGGTTTGACTAGGTGCAGTATAGGGGGGAGCATCCCCTTCACAGTCCTGGACTCTGAACCTCCTTTACTCAGTGTAACATAAGTTTGCGTGAGACTTTTGTCTGCCGTCCAATTTGATCCTATATCATTCAACAAGCAGTGGCTAGAAACTGATCTCCAAATACCGCATGAAAAATAAAGCTTCACCTTAAGGAAATGATCTTCTAGTGGAAGAATACAGCAAGTAAGCAGGAGAGAAAGCGCATGAACGACTAAGTAGATAAGGAAAGACTGTCGGTGGACCTCATGAGCAGAGGGTTGGAGGCAGGTACGGATTCTCAGTCTAAAGTTAGGAGAGGGCATTCCAGGAATAAGGTAGCCAATGCAAAGGCAGACGTGGAGAGCGGAAAGCCGTACCATGTTGGCATACTGAATTTCAATCTACTGAAGTTCACAGATCTTCATAAAGCTAGCTATGAAGAAGAAACATGGTGCAGCAACAAGAGCTATGACTTCGGCCAAGAGGACCTGAGTTTAAGTTCCAGCTCTGACGACATAACCTTGGACAAAAGCACTGCTGAGACTCACTTTCCTCATCTGTAAAATGTGGACATAATAACAATATCTGCCTGATTCCTCCCTCACATGGAGGCTGATGAAGAAAGTATTTTGTAAATCTGAAACGGCTATAGGAATGCAGGCTATCTTTGCACGAGACAGTTTCTGTTTCTGTGGGAAAATACATGTTCCCAAACAAGAAACAAACTTTGGATCCCAGCCTGCTGCAAAATGGGAACTCCCTGTACACACAATAAAAGTCAGCTCCGTCACCAAAGGCCTTGGGCTGATATACTCTCATGTGGTAATAGGAATAGTAACGTGATCTGGGTCCTTACAGGGTGGGCAGGGCCTGTGTCTTATTTGTGTCTTCCCAGAATCAGCACAATGTGTCACATAGAAGAAGCACTTTGTAAATGTTCCATGGGATGAGTTCATACATTGTATAATTAGGAAGAGACCTCAGGGGTTATCTAGTTTAATCCATTCCTGAATAGGAGTCATGTCTAAAAGAGCACTCAAAGGAGCCATATGGCCAGGAGGAGGGACGGCAGGGGGGCAGGCATCCCTGATCATGTCTGAATTTCTTTCTTTCCATTTTTCTTTTTCTTTGAGAGAAAACATTAGCAGGCAGAAACCAAGCTGTGTAAGAACTTAATGTGGATAAACTGGAGAGTCTGTATAATAAGCATAATAGTCAGCTTAATAGAGTGTTTTACATATATTATCTCATTTAATCCTTAGAGGTATTGCCTTCATTAGATAGATTAAAAAAAAAACACCTTGATATTCAGAGAAGTTTAGAGACATGCTAATGGTCACACAGTTAGTAAATAGAAAGTTAGGGTTCAGGGCGGCACAGTGAATAAGAGCACCGGCTCCAGTGTTGAGAAGACCTGGAGATCGAATCCCGGGCTCAGACACTTAGCACCCACCCAGAAACACCTGGCCGTGTAACCTTGAGCAAGTTACTGAACCCCAATTGCTTAGGGGAGGCCAGGTGGCTCAGCGAGTAAGAGCACTGGCTCCAGTGTCGGGATGACCTGGGGATCAAATCTGGGCTCAGATACTCAGCACCACACCCAGAAATAACTGGCCGTGTAACCTTGAGCAAAAAAAGAAAGTTGGGGTGCAAGTCTAGATTTCTCTTGACCTCCAAGTCTAGAGTTCCTTATGTTGTACCACATTGTACAGATAGGTTTGTTCCCAATAAATTGTTCTCTAAAAATACTACTGGATCTAGGCATGTTATCTCAAGAGAAGGGTTGGAGAACCCCAATAAAGTTTGCTATGGAAAAATGACAAGAATACCATGGACCTAGGTTTGAATCCCTACTTAGCATTGGAGGAGCTGTGTGATCCAGGCCTCAGTTTCTGACTTTGTAAAATTGCCCTTTTGTTGTTCAGACTTGTGATTTCATCAGTGTTGGGCACTCCCTTGTGTGGAAACACCTTGCACCGAAGGAGATAGACAACTCATCAATAACTAATGGTTTGAGAGATATGCCTGAGCATTGAGAGCTCAGGTGGCTTGTCCTTGGTCACTTACTATATGGCAAAGACAGGATTCAAACCCAGATCTTCCTGCCTCCAAGGCCTGTCTTCTATATACTATGCCACATATACATGGTCACCCTGTAACGGTCATCCTAGGGGAAGATATAAAATTGGGCTATGACAGAGTTCCTGCCGTCGTGGAGCTCATGGCTTCAAGGTCACAAGTTCCCCACCCCTGTATATCAAAAGACCTGGATTGTACTATATCACATGTTCTGAAATCACAGTAAAGTAGGGTCTTGCGTCTCTAACTGCCTCTTAGATATTTCAAACTAGACGGCGCGTAAACATCTCAAACTCATCATGTCCAAAGAAGAATTCCTCATCTTTGTCCCCCAAGCTCTGGCCTCTTCCAAACACCCCTATTATTGTGAAGATCACCATCACTCCAGTCACTCAACACAGGTGCCGCCTTTGACTGCTCACTTGCTCTCGCCTCCCCATATCCAACCTTTTGCTAAGTCCTGTCATTTGTACCTTCAAAACATCTCTTGTAAGACTTCTTGTAAAACTTCTCTCCTCTGGCCCTGCCGCCACCCTGGTACCAGCCCTCATCTTCTCACACCTCCTGATAGGTCTCCCTTCCTCAAGCCTCTCCCCACTCAGCTTCCAAAGTGATTTTCCTAAAGGATAGGTCTGACCATGTCACCTACTGCTCAATAAACTCTCTCCATTACTAGCGCTTTTCCTCTGAAATTAGCTTTCATTTATTCCATATAAATTTTGTATGACAATTTCTGGCATGCCATCTTTTCCGTTAGGATGTGAGTGCCTTGAGGGCATGGTCTGTTTTTGCCTTTCTTTGTAGCATAAGCGCTTAGCACAAGGCCCAGAACAGAGTAAGCATTTAATAAATATTTGTTGGTTTACTACCTACAACTGAAAGGAAACTTAGAGGCTATGGAGTACAACCAACTAATTCTACAGATGAAGAAACTGAGGCCTAGAGAGGTTGAGCTAATTACCCAGAGTGACACACTGCTTTTCTTAAAATACCTTCTAGTTCTAAAATCTCCAAATGACCATCCAGACTTCACTTGAAGAACTATGGTGATAAGGAACTGACTGCCTCCTAGGGCAGTGCATTTCAATTTTGGATGCCTTTAATCGTAAGGAAGTTTTTCTCTACCTGGAGGCAGACTTGGCCTTCTTCTAACTTCTACCCATTGCTCCCAATTCTGTTCTTTGGGGTCATTCAGAATAAATAGAATTGTTCTTCCACTTCACAGACCTTCAAACATTCAAAGAAGTCTCCATTCCTCCCTCTCCCCCCTGTCTTATCTTCCGCAAGTTAAATACTGCTCAGAACCTTCAAATGACCTTTGTATTATTGCAGCCCCCTTGGCTCCCCTCCTCTAGGTGTGGCCCAGTGCACAAATATGTTCCCTAAAATATGACACTTCCACTTGAACACAACACTTCAGTTATGATCTGACCAGGGCAGAGCCCAATAAGATTATCACTTGTTTCATTCTGTGCAAAAGTTTTTCAATTTTATATCAGATAATATGTATTACATAAATTATAAATATCATATGTAATATTTATCATAACATGACATAACCATCCTTTTTCATTTTCTGTCATCACAGAAACTAGATGACCTATAAACTGGACACTCTGTATACTCCACCTTTATGAATGACACCTAGGATGTCACTACCAGCATAGCATGGTGGTAGTAGATAGAGAGTTAACCTCAAAGCCAGGAAGAGCTGGGTTTGAATCCTGCCTGACATATGCTAGCCTTGTGACCTTGAGCAAGTATTTAAATTCTCAGTACCCTCATAACTCTTTAAGTTGCAAAGGAAGTGCCAACCTGCATTGGTTAAGGAAGTTTCCTCGTTGAGAGTTGTTCACTATGCCAATGAAATCACATGTCTTATCTCCAACTTCAGACTATGTTAGCTTCTTTGACTTTAGAATATTTAACAAATATTTTGTTATTTCAAAATATTTTGAATATTTAAAAAACATTTCTTTCTTAAGTACCTACTGTATGCAGAGTCCAATTATGGGGAAGAAACTGGGAATTTACAAAGTTTAGAGAAGATAAATTTCCTGTTTTCATGGAGCTTACATTCTAGTAGAAGAATAAAATGTAAATCCAGAGAGCTATATTATACAGTGTTATGTGATCTGAAATAATGATATAGTATCATAGGATTAGAGCTTTAAGGGACCTTTGAGGCCATCAAGTCCAACTCCATTTTACAGATAAAAAACTGAGGCTCAGAGAGGTTGAGTGAGGGACTTGCCCACAGTCACCCAGCTAATAAGTGACAAAAGAGTGGGATTTGAACCCACATCTTCATGACTCCAAATCAGTCCCTTAGATGTTGTATACACAAGCTATGTTCCTTTGACACATCAACTTCCTCCTATGCCCCACCCCTCCTGCTCTAGCAGCCCAAGTATGGATTTCCCACCTACCTGCAATGGTGCTGAGCCTAGCAGCCAAAGTGGCAAATTCCAGTGCCTTGTCATAGCCCTGCAGGGTGAGCTGCAGCTCAGTCAGCTTGTTGAATAGGCGGAGCTCGATGCTGAGAGCCTTTATCCTCCTGGCGATGGGGACAGCCCCACGCTAAGGATGAAAGCAAAATGGAACCCTCAGTCTTCCCTCCCTGTCACATTCTCCTGCCCACCTCTCTCCAGGGAGAAAGGGAGGGACCCCATTTCCATCCATGCTCTCTGGTCACCTTTCTCAGGGGTTGGCAGGCAACTTTTGAATCAAAAGAGAGAGATCTTCTTGGTCCATACATTCATTTGATGAAGGAAGAGATCCCTCGGGAGGTTAAGGGGCTTACCCAAGGTCATAAGTGGCAGAAGGAGGAAACCCAGATTTCCTGATTTCCCGTTTAAGATTCTGCCACCTCATTAGATGGTGAGTTCTGATCCTGATCCCTCTTCCACAAGACCCTACTTTCTAAGCTTCAGGTTTTTCTTTAGCAGTTCCCACCACCCCCCTTTCAAAGACACAAAAACAGAAAGGCAAGTTCTCTGAGTCTCAGGTTTCTGGTCTGTTAACATGGGGATAATAATACTCCTTCCCTTCCCTCAACCTCAAAGAGTTGCTGTGATAAAAATGCTTTATAAACGTTAATGTTTTACAGAAATATGAATTATTAAGGCTTTGTTATGATTCCTATCCCCATCCTTCATGAGGTGCTACTAAAAACGGCCAATGAAAATGACTCATTAAAAAAAAAGAGAAGTTGACGGTCTCTTATAGAAGCCAAATGATCAGAGCAGGCCTCTTCACAAAGGGGAAAGTTCCCTCGACTAAGATGAAGTGAGCTGTCAGGTCCCAGCTCTGCCACAAGTCTATGTGCGTCTGGCCTGGCTGCTCTTCTCTTGCAGCCCAAATTTGCTCCTCCATAAAGGGAAGCTGCTAACCTAGCTGGCCTTTCAGATTCTTACATCTCTTTCATTCTGTGTTCATATGATTATAGATTTAGAGCTGGAATGCGTCTGAGAGACACCCTAATCCAACCCCCTCATTTTATAGAGAAGGGAACTGATGAAGTGATTTGCCAAAGGCCACACAAGTAGAAGTGGCTGACCAAGGATTTGAACCCACATCCTCTGACTCCAAAACCAGTGGAAACTTCCCACTCTACCATGCTCATGCTCCCAATGCCCATTCCAGTTCTCACATTTTATGCCGTCAGTCCCTAGGAGCTTTGACATTCTGCGATTCTGAGGATACTTGAGTGGCAGGAATGGGGTACCACTGGGGGAGGAGTGAGACAGGGATTAGGGCCAGATTTTAGGGCCCTTTTCCTCTAAGTTCCAGTAAAATCCACCACCATCACTAAATTTCCAGAGACTTGTTCTACATACATCAAGGGCCGCCATATAACTCCATGAGTTACCCTGTAATATTCAGCTGCTCTGTATCTGTTACGGTTCCCATTGAAATACACATCTCCTGCTCGTTCGTACAGTTTTAGGACTAGGGATGGCTCCTCGGACTTGCTGGCATTCTGTATGGCTGCCTGCAAGGGAAAAAACAAACCAATAGCTAAGAGGGGGGAAAAGGCCCCCTCCCAAGTTATTGCAGCATGGGCTAACTTAAGTTCAACATTTGCATCGTGCGTTCCTGGAATCTGCCTCTTTGGTTCCCATTTTTTATATCCTTTTAATATCTTAGCATATTAAGGATATGCACTCATAATTTCAGCACTTAGGCCTTTCTTGTGTTCAGTAACAATTCATTAAATGCCTGCTGTTGGGCAGCAGGGTTGCATAATATAAAGAGCACTAGACTTAAAATCAGAAGACCCAAATTCAAATCCCAATTCTGTCACCTATTTTCCTCCAAGTCCCAGATTAGGTGTTACCTTCTCTGGAAGCCTTTCCTGATTCTAACCCCTCCTTCTCCTGATCTCAACACTTGTCTATGATTCTAGATTAGAAGCATCTGTAAATGAATACTTGAAGGATCCGTGATGTCATCTAAACTGAAGCCTTTCCATCTATGTCTTAGTAGACACAATTATACCACATTGCCTCATTTATCTGCATCTTTGCCCCATCCTGGCTATGAGTTTCATCAAAGCAAGGATTGTATTGTATTTGTACACTCTGGCCCTCTTCTTCCTACCTCAAGTTGTGTGCTTCCTCTGGGACCCTGGGATCAGCTGGGTGGACCACCAGACTACCTTCCCAAATAAATCCTGCTGCTTCATAGTAAAGGAGATTTCTTCCCCAATTCAGGAGGCCGATGCAGACACCTACCTGAAAATACATTTCCACCAGTTCATCCTCCTGCAAAAGGTAGAGGAGCTGTCCAGCCACCAGCCAGGCTTCAGCGGCCTTGGCCTGATTTCCTAAGTCAATGAAGATTCTCAGGCTCTCCTTGATACAGGCAAGAGAACGTCTCAGGGACCTGGAAGGGGAAAGAATTATTGAGTTAGAACAAGAGAAAAATTTTGGCTCTAAATAAGGTGGAGGGAAAGCCCTTCAAAACAATAAAACTATTTCATAATAGAATGGGAATGCTTTGGGAGGTAGTGGGTTCCTCCCCATTGGAAGTCTTTAAGTGAAGGCTACGTGATGGCTTTTTATAAATTGTAGAGAGTATTCCTGCTCTGGAAGGAGTTCTATTTCATACCCTCTATGGTCTTCAACTCTGAAATTCTGTGCTTCTGAGAGTGAGAAAGACCCTTACAACAAAGAATGTGAGTGCTGGAGTGGACCTCAAATGTCACGGTCTCATTGTACGGCAAACCAAGGCCCAAGGTCATTCTATGCTTGATTTCCAAAGGGCCCAATACAGACCTGACAGTCTGTGTTCTATGGTCTGTGGGCCCTCCAGGCTCAGACATTCTATCTTCTACTGTGCTCCAGTGGAATTAAAAGTGGTCATTATCTACTCTACATAATGATCGAAGGGCTTCCTTTCAGTCCCCAGAAAAGGTAATGCCTGGAATTTTGTCCAGGCTGGCCCACTGCATTCTCTTGACTCCTTTGGGAATAATTTAGGGAAGACAGGGTCCATAAATCTCCTTTCCAATACTATTTTCTGTTATGTTTTTGTTCCTGTTTGGCCTCTCAAGAGGCCTCTGAGATGCAGTTGTTCTCTCTGGGTCTCCAGAGATGACTGCTGGGTATAATTATAGATGGATCAGTTCACAGAACTGGTCTTTCCTTCAGAGATTCTTCATCTCTGAGCTCACTGTGCTTAATTAAGGGGTATGGAGGATGGAGATGTGTGTATGGAGCTAGCCTCCATCCCCCAATGTGCCACATTGACCCCAATGCAGTCACATCCTGGGAATGCAGAGTAGCAGGTCAGACTGGCCATTGGTCAGGCTATTCAGAGAATGTTTAGAATGGCAGGTCCACAAAAGACTTGGAAAGGACCTTAGAATTTATTCAAATGACTTACCCAACAAAACAGTCAGCACTTAAACCTAGATTTTCTTACTGAAAGTCTAGTTGCCTTCCACTATAGCATACCACCTCCCCAAAAGGACCAGACCAATTGCCTAAAACAATCTCTTTTTAAAAATATTGTCTGCCTTCTAGTAGCTCTTATTCAACAGGAGCTGGGAAGGGACAACCTGCAGATAAGTACATATGTATATGACAGAATTTCTGGAGGTGAGTAGTGTAAAGGAGAGAAAGAATCCTCTCTCTGCTTTCTCTCCTCTCTTTTTCCTCTCTCTCTCTCTCTCTCTCTCTCTCTCTCTCTCTCTCTCTCTCTCTCTCTCTCTCTCTCTTTCTCTCTGTCATCTCTCTCTCTCCTCTCTCTTTCATCTCCCTCTCTCTTTCCTCTCTCTCTCCCTCTCTGAATGGTAAAAATGAATGGATAGTTCAAATGGTGGCAGAGTTTGCTAGAACCAGACAGCAGGATGCTTCTTCATTCTGTTCTTCCCTCTCCACCCAAATCCCAGTAATTGTTGGAGGCATCTCATCTGTCTTCAGAAGCCCCAGTAGGCTCCTGCCTACTTGAACTCTTGATAATGTCTAAGGACTTTGGGCATGAACCTTGCAGGTGCTAATCATTCAAGGGAGAGTAGTATAGATTCCATCCCCTTTGAATGGTGTGCCAAGCACAATCTTCCATGGAAAGATAAAGGCAAGAGGTATGGACTAATTCCCAGCAAGAAACATAGGAGAATAGAATTACAAGGGACCTTAAAAATCTGAATGTCAGACCCCAAAGATACTATATATGGGACATGGAGTTTTGAATCTAAAAGAGATTTTAGATCACAGAACATAGAATGTCAGAGTCAGTGGGAATCTTAGAGATTGGAATCTTACAATCTCCAGATTAAGAAGGGACCTTTCTGTGCATCAAATCTGATGCCCATCCTGCCTGACCCATGAATCCCTTCAATAGTATCACCAAGCAATCATTCAGTTTATTCAATGATTTTCAAAGTAGCCAGTATGATTATGGAATATTTCAAACTGGTCTTGAAGTCAGAAGCCTATTTTTTTAGGTTCATAGGATGATAAGTTCACAATACAAAGGTGATGGGAAAGGACAAATGTTGCAATTAGGTGATAAAGGGGAGCTAGCACTGGACCTGGAGTCACTCTCAGACAGTAGCTATATGACCCTGGGCAAGTCACTGAAATTCTCATCCTCGATTTCCTCATAAGAAAAATAAAGGGGGGAGGGGCAGCCAGGTAGCACAGCGAGTAAGAGCACCGGCTCCAGTGTTGAGAAGACCTGGAGATTGAATCTTGGGCTCAGACACATAGCACCCACCCAGAAACACCTGGCCATGTAACCTTGAGCAAGTTACTTAACCCCAATTGCTTTAAAAAAAAAAAGAAAAAGAAAGGGGGATAATAATAACATTTATTTTATAGGTGAGATACACGTACAGGGGTTTGCAGACCTTAAAGCACTACATAAACATCCGTTGTTCTTGTTGTTGGTATGCCCAATCTCTTAATTTTAAATAGGAAGAAAGAGCCTGACCTCATATGGGTCAGCCTAAGAAGCTCTCCTCATCTGGAAAACAGGAAAATATAATATACAACCTACTTCACAGAGTTGCTCCGAGGAAAAGACTTTATAAGCCTTTAAATACTATAAGCGTGTGAATTATCATAATTCTCAGTATCATCCTCATTTTGTGCTTCCCTGCTTCCCCGTCATTTCTCCCTTCAGGTTCTAGTTCTGCCCTTTGGGTCCCAGCTGGGCAAGTCTAATCCCCTTTCCACTTAAAACACCATTAGATATTTATAGATGGCAGTCATGACTACCCCCAAGTCCCAGCTAACTAGCCCTAGTTTTCCATGGATTCTCACAGAACATAATTTTGTCACCAAATCTGGTGAAAATTCTAACTCCAGGGCTATCATTTGCTTGCTTGCCCCCTTCTCCTTGCTCTTGAAAGCATGAGAAATGCCCTAGCCAAGGCCATGGAAGCTACTGCAGCATTTTGATTCATTTAGATCAGGGGTTCTTAGCCTGCTGTCCACAAAGGGTTAGTAGACAGATTTCAGGAAGTCTGTGACCTTGAATGGGAAAAAAATTACATCTTTTTTAAATATAATTGGTTTCCTTCATACTCCTATGTGCTTTTTATGCATTTAAAAACATTCTGAAAAGTCCATAGGCTTCACCAAAATGCTGAAAGAGTCAAGAATACAAAAAAAAAACCATAAGAACTCTTGACTTAGATAAAATTCAACTAATATTTTAAAGTGCTTTCTATATACAATGTAAGCAATACTTGGGAAGATTCAAAAATATGGTCCCTGCCTTCAAAAAACTCAGTTTATAATGAGGGGCGTAATGTTCCTTGTTGGGCCACATTCAGAAGTCTCACTGACGTGTTCAGTTCTGGTGCCACATTTTCTGAAGGATGGGGCAGGGGTCTGGACACCATGCTATAAACGCATCATTTGAGAAAATGGTGACTACAGTAACAGACATGGAAAGAACAAATATAATAAACAAAACTGGCCACTCTGTAACTCGAAGGAATACATTTGTTCTAGAGAAAAGATGAGAAAATGAATCTTCCTTCATTTTAAGGGCAGGAGATTATGGTGCAGAATACTGTCTACAACATCAGACAACGATGATATATTAGCTGGTTCTGCTGATTTCTTTCTTTTGTAATCTTTGTTAGGGATAGGTCACCAGAGTGGGGAGTAGAGGAATATGCACACATACATATGTGTATATATATATATATATATGAATATACACATATATATATATGTACATTGCAGACAGATGCATGAAGGAAGTGGGTATTTAGACTGTTAAAGAGAATACTTGAGGTAAATGATAACTGTCTTCAAATTTCTGAAGGGCTGGAAGGGGTTGTATTGTTCTGTTTGATTCTGGCAGATAGAACTAGGAAGATTTGGGGGAAACAGGGGGAGTTGCACAATGGAATGACTTTTAAAAGGTGGTGAGCTCCCCTTAATGTAGGTCTTCATTTAAATGCTAGGTAAACAATATTTGGGGATGAATTAAAGAGGATTCTTGTTCAGGCTTGGTCTAGAGATCTCTGAGATCCCTCCCAACTCTTAGATTCTAGGAATTTCCCACCACTCAGGCCAACCAAATAATAAAATGGACTATGAATTAAATAGGGGAGTCTATCTTCAAGCAGAGGATGGATGGACCATTGTCGAGGATGCTATAGATGGAATTCATGCTTTAGGTGGGAGTTGGACCAGATTATCTGTGAGCAGGAGTGTGGTGATAAATGTTTAACAACAAGCTCTCCATATATATATATATATATATATATATACACACACACACACATACACACATGACATACTTTTAAGTTTAACTTGCATTATGAACATTTTTCTCTATCACTTCTTTTAGGCTTAGATGACCAGCAGAACAATAAATAATATAATTAGCTCTGTGTCATTTACAACTCACTCTAAAAATTTAACAATTAGGCTCCTAAGCAAGTTCAAGCAGGCTATGGCACACATTGGTTTGTAAGGTTAACCAGAATGGAGGAAGAATAGAGGCTGATGCTTAGCCTGGAGAGGAGATGGCTTAGTGGGCTGTGACAGTTTTATTCAAGATATCTGAAGGACTAATAGGGTGAAGAAGGTTTGGAGTTTAAGAGTCTTTATTTGGTCTCAGAGCAATGGGGTCAAGTAGCAGAGAGGAAGATTTCAGCCTGGCCCAAGGAGAAACTCTCTTAATACTTAGAGTTGTCTATAAGCTTAGTGACCTATTTTAGGACTTCAAGGCAGAGCCTAAGAGGTTTCCCTGTAGGATAGCTCTAAATTGCCCCCTGCTGGGCCAACTCCCTGGATTAAGCATCTGGCCTTTGCAAAATTCATAGAATCCTAGAATCTCAGAGAGCTCAGGGAGCTCATTGGTCATCCAGGCTGAGCCCCATTTGAAACAGGGGCCCCTACTATAAAGTGAGCTTTGGGCTTCAACTTGGATATCTGCCTCTAAGTACCTGACCAGGCAGCCTCTCCCACTCTGAAACAACTGACATTTCTTGGACCTTTCTACCTTCAGGTAAGAGAAAAATTGGGTCCATGGAAATCCTTTTGTTGATTAAAAACAGAATTTTCACAGCATCAGAAAGTTTGCATAGACAGGAAAGTGAAATTCTGAGCATTAAAAAGGGACACTCAACAAAACTTTGCTTAAAATGTCCCTTTTGAGCAAATTCAATCAAACAACCAATTCCACTAATTTTTGTCACGTGAGGAGCAGAGAGACTTTAAGGCCAGTTTGACTGGATTGAAGAGTGTGGGGTATGCCTAAGCCACAGGAACCCTGAGAAGCACTGGCATACAAGGAAAAAGCAAAGTTTTTATGGTCCTTGCCATCAAGAAGCCTACATTCTAACGGGGAAGCAATGGATAAAAGAACAGAGAAGATAAGAACCGAATAAACGGAAGGGAGCTGGCTAGGTAGGGGAGGGGTGGGACACAAAAGGAGGGAGGAGGGACCAGAAAAAGGGCCCCTGGTTTACTTGAGCTGATTTTTAAAGGAAGCTAGAAGCTGTAATAGTTGAAGTTTGGGAAGAAAAGCCTTTCAGAAAGGGGAAGAGCTTGTGCAAAGGCAGAGAGGAGACAGTGTCAGGCACAAGAAGTAGCAAGAAGGCTTTGGCTGGACTGTGCAGTACCTGGAAGTGAGTACAATGTAAGGAAATTGGAAATGGAGGAGGGGGCCAGGATTTGAGCTTTAAATGACAAAGGACTTTAAAATATTTTATCCTAGAGAGCCACTGGAGTTTATTGAGCAAGAGGAGGTGAGATGGTCAGAATGATACTTTAGGAAAATCCCTTTGATGGCTGAGTGAAAGATGGATTAGAGTAAGGAGAGACTTGAGGCAAGGAGACTAATTAAGAGAATGTCCAGGGGAAAGGAAATAAGGACATGAACCAGGATCCTGGTTGTACAAGTGAAGCAAAGGGGGTTTGATTACAGATAGCTTTTTTCAAGGAATTTAGTTGAGAAAAGAAGGAGAGATGTAGAGGTATAGCTGGCAGGCATGGGGAGATAAAATTAGGTTTTACTGTATTTTTTTTAAAGAGTGAGGGAGAGTTGAGCTAGGTAGTAAGGAAGGAGCCACTAGAGGGAGATATTCGTTCGTGGAAGGGAGGCGGATCCAGGGTACATGTTGAGGAGTTGGCCTTGCCAAGTAGAAGAGCTTCATCATTAGAGACTGAAGGGAAGGGAGATATGGCAGAGGATGAAGTCAGAAAGCTACGAGATGAAGAGAAAAAAATAAGAGGCAGCTCTTGGAGAATGGGCTCAATTTTTTTCAGTGAGGTGTATAAATCAAGACCCTCAGCAGAGAGGGTAGGGGAAAGAAGAAGTGTGGGAGACACAAAGAAAGAAGAAAAGTTTTGGATGAATATGATGATGAATAAATGAGAGAGCAGTAGAGGGATTGCCTTGCTGTGGAGAGGACCCAGCTGAAACAGCATCAACGTTTTCTGGCAGACCTACTCAGCACAGTTTGCGACTTCCTCCACTTCCATTAAACAGTCTAGGAGTAGGAATGAAACTCTGATGGTGGGAGTAATCCAAGATTAGAGTTTGATAAGGTGTGGTTGACCAAAGGTTAAGAGGTCGAGGGATACAAGAGTAAAGATGAATATAGAGCAGAACTGATTCATCAAAGAGTCAAGACAGGGAAGGGAAGAGACTGGCCGAGCAGGGGTGCAGGGCTAGGATAGTGCTGAGAGATGGGAGAAGGATTGGCGGTGATGGTGAGGACAAGAGGAGGTTTCAGAAAAGTAAGGCCTAGAGAAAGATGAAAAGATGAAAGATTATGATGAATAAATCAAAGTTCTGAAATTCACAATTGTACTACCCTCCCATGAAAACAATCCTCTCTCTGTCTCTCTTCCCTCTCCTTTGTCTCTGTCTTAGCAACTTACAACACATAGAGCAATTCTCTGAGTATCATTCATTCAAACAGAGTATACCAAGTGGCAAGATTCAGAACAACAGGATTTTAAAGTTGGAAGGGATTTCTAAGATCACCTCATCCAACCTACTCATTTTGGTCTTAATAATTCATACATCTATAATACAAAGTACTTTCCTCACAATAGCCCTAGGAGATGTTGGTAGTACATGTATCCCTGTCTCATGAAAAGATGAAACGGAGGGCCAGAAAGGGAACATGATGCACCGACGGTCATCTATCTAGCAAGGGCCAGGCCTTTAGTGGAATCCAAGAGTCCTGACTCAAAATTCAGTGCTCTTACTTCTTCTTTGTCTTACTTAAAATCATGTGGTGTCATGGAAAGGCACTGAACTTAGAATCAGAATGTTTGAGTTCAAATACTGTTGAACATAGACAAATCTCAGAACCTCCATTTCCTCATCTGTTAAATGGGGATAATACCTATAGTACTTATTTTACAATATTGCCATGATAGTCAAATGAGAAATGTATACTGAAGCACTTTCCAAACCTCAGTCAATCAGATAAACAATTATTAAGCACCTATTATGTACCAGGCACTACCAGGCTAAGCGCTGGAAATACAGAGACAAAAATGAAATTCCCTACTTATGTTACAAATACAAGGTTTTAGTTTTGTGTGTATATGTATATTATGTATGTGTATGTATATATATATTTATATTCCCATATGTTTCTATGTTGTCTTCCCAATATCATGTGGGCTTCATGAACCCAAGGACAGTTACATTTTTGTCTTTGTAGCCCCAATCCTTAGCTCAGTGCCTGCTACATAGAAGGCCCTTAATAAATGCTGATTGATTGATTGATTGATTGATTGACTGATTGATAGGGAAAGAGGGTATTGGTGCTGGGGAGGTGGGAGGGTCAAGAAAGTAGGAGAGAGTAAAAAAAGAAAAGTGGTGGGAAAAAAACCCAACCAAACAACTTTGTGACCTGTGAAGTGTTATGGAGATAGAAGTGAGGGTCATAGAATGAGGAGCTCGAAGAGACCCTAGGGATCTAGTAATTCATACCCTATATGCATGAACATGCCCCACTCACTTTGCAGATGAGGAAACAAAGGTCTAAAGAGGTGGATTTGCTCAAGGTTACACAGGTAAGTTGCACACAGGTAATTTGATTCCAAATCCAGTTCTCTTTCCCCTGTTACTATCCTGTGGGGTACGATGTTATAATATGCATACAAACTATAAAACCAGTGCAAAGGAAGCCTTCCCCTTCCTAGGAGAAATTTATATTCAGGCACTTGACTGAATTACTCACACATCAGGACTCTCTCCTTGCTTCCATACACTTTACTGAGCTCTGACAGTGACTCACATGGCTGTGTTTTGGTTCAAGTAGAGTTGGCTGAGTTTCTCTAGCAGGATCCCTTCAGTTTCACGGTCTTGGAGCTGCTGAGCCAGCCATAGCCAGTGCTCATGGTAGGTGATGCAGGCCCCAGAATTTGGAGACACTGTGCTGTAGAAATGGCAGAGAGACTTGGTAGCTTGAAGCTGGGCTGTGAACAAAGAGAGAATATTCAACAAAGAACAATGAATTCAATAAATATGTATTCAATTCAAAAAATACATCTAATGGTAGTAATCTCTGAAGGGGGGAGAATGAAAAAAGGGAAAAAAGAAATTTACATGGTAAATTTATTATTATTTAAAAGGAACAGCGAGTTGTACATAACAAATTTGGAATTTCATGTGCAATCATCTTTTTATTATTCTATTGTCATGGAAATGCTTATTTATTTATTAATTTATTTTATCTAATTTAGATTAAAAATAAAATAAATTTTCAAAAAAGAAAGTGAAAAGATGAACAAGTCAAGGGGGGAAAATGTTTTAAGTGCCTATTGTGGGCAAAGCACATTATTTGGCAATAGGAAGACACAAAGTTTTTGTTTCCTGCCTTCAAGAAGTTTACAGTCTAAGGGGATTACACATCAATGCAAATAGCTACAATACATACTACATATGTGTGTTAGAGAATTGCAATATAAAGTGCTTTGTGAGTTTTGAGAGGAAAATTCATTACCAACCCAGGGAATCGGGGAATGTTTTTATGGAGGACAATGCCTTCCATGTGACAGAAGTTTAAAATATGATCATTGATTAGATTTGAACTGGTAAAAAGCTTAAAAGAGCCCATTTCAGATGCAGAGAGTAATTCAAGCAGAGGTAAAGGATCAATTGAATTAAGCTCAATGAATATATATATATATATATATATATATATATATATATATATATATATAGACCCTTTGGAAGGTGCTGGGGATACGCCCTCATTGAAGATGGCCATCAGAGATTTTACAATTGCAAGCACATAGCATCATGGCCAAAGAACTGGAATCACTGGAATCAGTGGACTTCTGCTTGAACACCAGCTATACAGCTTACTTGTCTAGGTAGCTCAGACTCATTTTGATGGAAAGCTAGGTTTCCTTCCTATTTCGGTAATTTACTGCAGCTGTGCAACCTTGGGCACATCACTTCCTATCTCTGAGCCTCAGTTTCCTCATCTGTAAGACTGGCATAAATATTTGCACAGACTGTTTCACGGGATTGCTTTGTGTGTCAAATGAGATCAGGGACATGAAGGTCTTTGGAAATCTTACAGCTATCACTGTTACAATCTCGAAGAGAGATAAAGTATACACATAACAGATAGCTATGAGAGATTTGGGTGGTGAGAAGTCACTTTAAGCTGGACGGATCAGGGAAGGCTTCATGGAGGAAGCGATATCTGAGTAGGGTCCTAAAGGGGAAAGTGTGTGGTGTGTATGCTTATGTAAATTCTCTGGGTCCTAATGTCTCCCTGCAAGTAGGGGGATCAGTCTAGGTATAGATCTAAAAACAATTGTGTGAAGATGGAGAGGGCAGGGGGTGATTAGTAAGGACTGGCACAAGGGGGAGCTAGGTGGTACAATCCTGTCCTGGAGTGAGGAGGACGGAGGTTCAAATCCAGCCTCAGACACTCGACTAGCTATGTGACCCTGGACAAGTCACTTAACCCCAATTGCCTCACCCCCCAAAAAATCCAAAAAAAAAACAAAGGATTGGTACAGTTTGGCAAAAGCATAGAGTACACAAAGTCTCTTGATATAAGAGAAGGCTGGAAAGGTAATTTGGATCCAAATTGAGCAGAGCCTTGACTGTCAGGTTAATAATGATAATTCGGTTTTCCATAGCATTTGAGGCTTGCAAAGCACCTTCCATATGTCTCTGTGAAGCAGGTAGTGTATTATTGTCTCCATTTTATAAAGTAGGAAACTGAGGCTCAGAGTGCTAATGTGGCCTGCCCAGAGATACACAACTAGAAAGTATCAGAGCCTGAATTTGAACTGAGGTCTCCCTAACTTTAGGTCTATCACTCTTTACACAGTCCCTTAAAGTTTAAGCCTAATCCTAAAGGCAATGGGAGGTCTGAGGATCTTCAAGGCAAAGATTAGGAGAAAAACAGGTCATGGTCACCTCTTCTGAGGCAGGCCTGCACAGCATACCGCCCAAAGGCAGCTTACAGCCCAAAGCTTGCAACCCACCAAAGGATTTCAGGCGGCCAGCAAAAAATGTAGAGGATGTAAAACAGGCCTGCGCAAACGCATCGCCTTTGGCCTGCCAAAGCAGCCCTCGGGCCATCTGTTGTGCCCCTGAGCCATACTCACTCTTTAGATGATGGTGCTTCAGGCCAAACAGCAAGGTCATCTCATAGCAGAGACGGCCTTCGTCTGTCTTTTGTCTAGCTACCAGGACTTGGGCCAGCCATAGTGTCACATGCCCCAGCTCTGTGTCTATGTCCATGCTGCTCTGGAGCTTAGAGTACAGCTGGACAGCCTTGGTCAGGTAGCTCTCTGCTAGCTGCTGGTTCCGGGACCTGAAGATCAGGTGGCCCAGGTTGGCCAAGGCCACTGCCTGGTTCCGAACGTGGCCCATTTCCTCAGCCATCTCCAGGGCCCAGCGATACTTTTTGGTTGCCTGAGTCACCTGGCCTTCCCCTTCATGAGCAAGGCCAAGGAGATTATGAACTACTCCCTTTTGGAGAATGCTTTCTGTCTTGGACAGGGAGGAGAGTAGGGGTTCCAGGATTTCCAAAGCCCTCCCTGCATAGCCAGCTGAGAGATATGCCCAGCCAAGGCAGAGGGAAGACTCAAAGGTGTCTTCCTCTCCCAGCATCTGCCCCAAGACCATGGCTCTGGTCAGGTAGTAGATGGCTCCATCAGATAAGCTATGGTGGAAATACATTTTGGCAAGGATGATACAGAGAATTCTCTGGGTCCTAATGTCTCCCTGCTCCTGTGAAGCAGCCAAGGCTTGTCTGAGGGAAGGGCAAGCCAGGGAAGAAATGTCCCCACAGCCTGAGGAGGAGGAGGGCCTGAGGAGCTTCCCTGAATTCTCTAGGACCAGACTAACTTGCCAGAGAGATATGGCCATCCCCGGGGTCCTTCGGGAGCTATGCTGCCTGGCTGAGGCCAGCGCCAGGTGGGGAAGATATTTCTTATCATATAAGAAACTCAAAATGGCAGCAGGGGGAGGGCCTGCAAGGAGGTGCAGGCGTTCTACAAAGGGCAGGGCTTCTTCATACTGGCCCAGGCTAAAAAGCAGTCGGATGGCCAGGAAACAGGCCCGGGCCTCCAGGGCACTGCTCCCTGAAGCAATGGCCTCCCGAAGGACATGAGCCACCACATCCATTTCGTTTTCAGCTCTCACTCCACTGGTGGGAAGACACGCCAGCACAGAAGCTGCTTTCTCCAACAGAGCTGAGGAGGCTCGGGGCCTCAGTTTCTGTTTCAAGAAGATCGCTGCCAAATTAACATAGAGAGCAGCAACCAGAGCTGGATCCCTGAACCCATGATTTAAGACGTGGAGAGCTTCCTCAAAGTACACTCGGGCCTGGGAAAGCTTGACCTTCTTAACGCTCAGACGTCCCAAGAGGAAGCAGAGTCGGGCATGGGCCCAGGTCATGTGATTACGCTTGGCATAGTTCCTAGAGGTCACCAGGTAAGCGATGAGCTCATCCTCATCTGAGAAACCATAGAAGGAAGAAGCAGGAAGTGAGAAGGAAAGGTCATAGAGGCTTTCAAAATGGCCTGCATAACCCTCCTGGTTCAGCAGGGTCAGAAAAGGGTGAAAGCTGGCACCAGTCTCATCTTCTTCCTCATGCCCAGAACTCAGATCCATCAAGACCTCAGGGTCATCAAGGTCATCTGGTTCAGGCAGGTGATAGCTGTCTGAGGTTAGTGAGGATTCATCAGAGTCACTGCATTGTCCAGAGCTGACAGCCGCATCCCCCTCCCAGGCTTCACCAGATTGGCCTCCCTCAAAACCTTCGGCTGTAGAAGCTGTAGGGCGACAAAAAGATCTAATCAACCTTTACACCTGCCATATTGGTCATCAATCCCAGGATTTAGCATCATGGGATTTAGAGATGAAAGAAGCCTTAAAGCTTACTCAGTCTGGCCCCCTCATTTTGACAAAGGAGGAAAGTGAGACGCAGGGAGTAAAGTGTACAAATCCACCTAGCAGCATGTAGTAAATGATTTGTACTTGGTTTCTTGGATTTCATAGCTTGTGCTTTCTCCTTTAAACCATGGCTGAAGCTTGGGAACTAGGAGGAGAAAAAAGAATAGAAACTATGACCCAAAAGGATTAGTTGGAGGAACAAGGGAGGCTAATCTTAGAGAGGAGAAGGCTAAGGGGGAAACATGATCACTGCCTTTTGATGCTATCCAAGGTCACTTCCACCTCTATATTCTGTTATCCTTTTTTTAAAAAAAGAATATCATACAGGGGTGGCTAGGTGGTGCAGTCAATAGAGCACTAGCCCTGGAGTCAGGAGGACCTGAGTTCAAATCCAGCCTCAGACACTTAACACAAAAACTAGCCATGTGACCTTGGGCAAGTCACTTAACTCCAATTGCCCTCCAAAAAGCAAAAAAAAAAAAAGAATATCATATGGGGGGGAGGGGCGCAGCTAGGTGGCACAGTGAATAGAGCACCAGCCCTGGAATCAGGAGGAACTGAGTTCAAATCCATCCTCAGACACTTAACACTTACTAGCTGTGTGACCTTGGGCAAGTCACTTAATGTCAATCACCCTGCCTTCCCCCCCTCCAAAAAAGACCAAAAAAAGAATATCATATGGAAGAAAGATTAGACTTGTTCTGCTTCGCCCCAGAAGGCAGAGGAGCAGTGAGAAGTAGTTGCAGAGATGTAGATTTCAGCTCAATGTATAAAGAAAAAATTCAAACCTAAGTAGAATAGTAGATAGGCTGGGATCATCATCATGAGTTCCCCATCGCTGCAAGTTTTCAAGAAAAGGATAAATGGCCACTTGTAGATAAGGCACAGGGGATTGTTGTTCAGCATGAGACAACACGGCCCCAAAGGTTTCTTCCAACTCTAAAATTCTATAACTATGAGAAAAGTCATGGGTCTCGAAAATAAAAAAAATAAAATTGAAATCAGAGAGCTTTTGAGGAAGCAAGCTCGTGCCAGAAGGCCCTAACCATCTCCTGTGCTGTAGATTTCAGAGGTAAAGTTTCTTTCTCCAAACTAAGGATAGAGCCACTACCTCAGAATCAGAAAGTCACAATCTGATCCCATGTAGGGAAGTTAGATTGACCCTGGGCATCATTTTGATTTACCATACAGAGAGGCTCCAGTGGTTCTGGGATGACTCAAATCTTCCTGGACAACAAGACAATAGCATGAGGGTCTGTTAGGTTCAGGAAACCATTCTTTATGCAAACCTTCCACATTTTATTTCTTAGTATCATAAGATCATAGATTCAGAGCTAGAAGGGACCTTGAGAGGTATCTAGTCCAATGGTGTCAAACTCAAATAGAAACAGGTCCTCATATTGACTTAGAAAATCACAATTGAACATTATCTATGTCTTATTTATTTTTGCTCAACAAGTCCCAATTACATGTTAATCTGGTTTGGGGCCTCGGGTCATGAGTTTGACACTTCTGATCTAGTCCAATGCCTTCATTTTGCAGATAAAGAAATTGAGGACCTCCATGATCAAGCAGCTTTCGAGAGATCATACAGAGCCAGAATCTGAACCTAGATCTGCTGACTTCACTTCTAACACCCTTTCTACTGTACCATGCCCTTCAGATAATTGATTTTCAAACTTGGAGATACTTTATTTGGAATCTAGCCATTTTTGATGCCCTCTCTCTCTCCCTCTCTCTCAGGAGGCTAAGGAATGCATATGCTCATTCTTTCACTGCTAAGGTCTAAGTTATTTATGAATTTGAGCTTTGGTTTTCTCATTTATGAACTGGGAGTTTCGGACAAGATGATATTTAAAATGTCTTAAAGATCTCTCCTAATGATGACATTCCACGTAGTACTCCCCAAAGACCTTTCCAACATTAACATTAAGTGTTTTTATCATGGCCCTGGGCAGCTAGAAGGCATCATAGTGCATAGAGGGGCCTGGAGTCAGGAAGACTCATCTTTTTGAGTTCAAATAAGGCTTCAGACACTTATCTCTGTGGCTCTGGACAAGTCACTTAACTCTATTTGCTTCTATTTCCTTATCTATAGAAAATGAGCTGGAGAAAAAAAAAGGTAAACCACTCCAGTATCTTTGCCAAGAAAACCCCAAATAGGGTCACAGAGAGTCAGACACAACTGAAAACAACCGAACATGATAATGACCCTACCCTTCAAAGCATGGAACTTTAGAACTGAGAGGATCCTTTGAACTCATCTCCTCTAACACCCTTATGTGACAGAAGAGAAAGCTGAGGTCTCAGAAACTTAAGGGTCACCCAGGCCTAGCCCTAGGTCACACAGCTAGTTAGTGGCAGGGCTGGGTCTCAAACCTGAGTCTTCTGCCTCCCAGTCCAGGAGACCCTTTTATGCTTTTTCAGATTTCTTCACCATACCATGAATATGTTTTGTTGTTATTCTTTAGTTATTTTTCAATCGTGTCTGACTCTTTGTGACCCCATTTGGGGTTTTCTTGGCAGAGATACTAGAGTAGTTTGCCATTTCCTTCTCCAGGTTATTTTACAGATGAGGAAACTGAGGCAAACAGGGTTAAATGACTTGCCCAGGGTCATACAGTTATTAAGTATCTGAGGTTATATTTGAACTCAGGAAGATGAGCCTTCCTGACTCCAGGGATGGCATTCTATCTACTGTACCATCCAGCTGCCCACCACATATATATGTATATATATACATACGTACATAAATATACATATATAAACATACATGTATGTATATGCATATATATATTGTGTATATATGTATAGGGATAGGTACTAGAACTTTAATTTTGTTGATACGGGTAACTCTTACATGAGGAAATACAGAGTAGAATCTTCTTTGCAACTTAGAGTCTTAGAGAGTTGCCCAGAGCACTGACAGCCTAATTTGTCCAGCATCAAACAGTCAGTATGTGCTAGATAAGATGAGCTTGGGTTTGCTCAGCTCCAAGCTAGCTCTCTATCCACTATACCCTGCATCCCTTTAATTTATAGGTATAAAATTCATGATCTAGAACAGGATAGACGGGTTCTTGGACTTGTGCCCCTCTCTTTAATTTCAAAGTTCAGCTCTAGCACCAGGATCTGTTGAAGGAACTGTGACTGAAGGAGAGAAGTCTTAGAAGGGAACACAAGTATTATCCTCAAGATTCTGAAGAGTTGTCATTGGGAAGAAAAGTAAGATTTATTCTTCTTGAGCCCAGATGATAGAACTAGATGCAATGGTCAGAAGTCAGAAATAGATGTAAATTCAGCATGGAGGGAAAAATAGAAATCCAAACTATTAGAGCTATCAAAAAGCTGACCGGTGGGATGGTGGACGGTGTAAGTTTCCTATCACAGGAGGTCTTCAAGTGGAGGTTTGTTAGTCAATTGCTGGGATTGCTGCAGGGGTAATTTCTTTTAAAGTATGTTTTGCATTAGAGACCTCTTCTAGTTCTGCAATTATGATCCTGAAGATAAAAATACTTTTATTACCTACCTTACTGAGTTGATGGGAGAAAAGTGCTTTGCAAGGAATTTAAAGTCCTTTTTCATGGCATTCACAGTCTTCCCCAATCTGGTACCACATTACCTTTCTAGATTTGTCTCATGTTACTCCCTTCCAACCACTCTGCAAAATAGACACTACTCTTGTCTTTAGAATTTGCCTGCATTTTCCTACATCAGTGCCTTTGATAACACTATTCCATAAGTTAAGAATGCCCTCCCTCCCCTCTTTGCCTGCTGAATTTCTATTTATTATTTAAAATCCCAATCAAATTATACCTTTTCCAGGCAGCTTTTGTGTCTGCTGGTGGTAATAACCATCACCCTTGGATGTCTGACAGAGAACTTGGTTTGATCTCTCTAATATACAAATCTTTTAATGTTGAATATTAAAGCTATTTATATTTACATCTTAATCTGCCATTATACTAAGCTCCATGAAGATAGGGAGCATGCCTAGTCTAAACTTTGTATGTTATCCTCCCTCCCAGTTTATTCTATCAAAGTGCTTCATTCACAGGAGTTAAATTAACGAACTTTAAAGTACTACAGGAATGGGAATTTTTATCTATAGCATTATCGTTACCCACAGAAAGGCTACTGAGCAGCTGTTCCCCTACTCCCAATCCCTTCTGTAGGCTTTGGCTCCTTGGCTCAGGAGACCTAATGTTGCTTGAAGGTTGGAATGAGATACAGTATATCCTGGAGTCTAAACATGGCAGCTCCATTGTGTTTAATGGCAAAAAGAGATTGTCATAAAAAAAAAGTTTATAGATTGTTTCCATTTTCTATCTGTAGGACTCCCAGTTGCATCCTTAACACTCTCAGGGTGACTTTACTTAGTTGAATCTCTTGCCAAGCTTTGCTTAAACTTATTTTTTCCTCCACTGTTTTCTGAGTTCATACATAATGCTAATAATAACCTTTTACTTCCTCCTCTGATTTTACAAAGTAGTTTAGATTTTAAGTTGGGGTTGCCTTTATTTGCCTTATCTCTCCTCTTGCCAAGGAGATCAAGTATTTGTTAGCTGAGGTGACTTCCACTCTTTTTCAACATAGAACATAGAAAAACATAGAAAAAAGAAATTCCTAATTATAATGATATATAGATATATATACATATAGGTTAAATTTCTTCAGAAAATGGTTTTAATCTGTGTCAATACCCACTCCTCAACCCATTCCTCGGTTTTCTGGTCAAAGATCACTGGTTTAAATAGGTCATTTATTAAGCACTTATTATATGACAGACACTGTGCTTCTTCCAGGCTTTGAAGCCAACTCTCTATCCACTATGACATGCTGCCAAGGAAGCCAAATTAACTACAGGTGCCCAATCAACCAACAAGTAATTAAGTACCTATTATGTGCTAAGTAATGCACTGGATACCAATACAAAGAACAAAAGAATCTTTACTCTGATAAGCTTACATTTTAAAGGAAGAGAAAGTACATATAGAAAATAGGAACAGCATAATTATGAACTTAATAAATGTAAATATATACAAAGTAGTTAAATAGAATTTTGTGTGGAAGGGAAAGTGCTAGCAGTTGGGGGCATCAGGAGAGTCTTCATACAGAAGATGGCATCTGAGCTGCATCTTTAAAGGAAGAAAGAAATTCTGTGAGGTGGAGGTAAGGAGAAAATATATTTTGGACATGGGAAATGGTTAGTACAAAGGCATGGAGATGGGAGATGATATGTCATGTGTGAGGAGCTGAGAGAAGACCAATTTGGCTAGACTGCAAAGTAGAAGAGGGGAAATATTCCCAATGCAAATGAAAAGATAGGGCAGGTTGAATGGGGCTTCAGAAGCTAAAGAAAAAAGTTTATATTTTATCTAATAGTCAATAGAGATTGACTAGAGTTGGGAGTAAGGGAGTCAATGATCATATCTGTGCTTATGGACAATTACTTTGACAGTCTGTAGGGTGGTCTGGATTGGTGAGGGAATTGAAGCAAGAAGACCAGTTAAGAGGTGGCTGCATTGATATGGGTGAGAGTAATGAAGGCCTGAACATAAAGAAGGTTTAGATATGAGAGGTATATACCATGACCAATCCACTGATAATTTGTTTGAAAAAAAATTGGTCCATACCAACATTTATAAATGAAACTAGAAGGCAAAAGGAAGTTGCAGTTGAAAGAAGTATGATCACAGATTTCCCTCGGAGAGACAAATAAAGGAGTTGCATACCCAGGAGGCAACAACAAATGTCATTTCATTGGATATTTGATCACCTTGGTTTTTGTTGTTCACATAAACAAGGTGTACCATGGAGATTATTGCAGCTTATGTGCCAGCGTCTATAGCAGAAGATGAAAAGTAGAGAAATTGCATGAACTTGACAAGATCCTCAAAAACCATAACTAGTAATCCTCAAAAGAAATTAAGATCCACTACCTTATGTGACCTTAGTCAAGTCACTTAATCTCTCTTTCCCTCAGTTTAGTTTTCTGTAAAATGTGCTATTCCTCATGGAGCTCACAGTCCAGTAGTGGGGACACAGCACACACAGACACAGATAGCAATTATTTAAGAAAAAAGCATACTGAAGATCCATGACTTGGAATAATTCACAACCTTTTCCAGTACCCAAAAGTGCTCAAAAGAAATTAACCTAACAATACAAAGAGGAAAAATGAAATGAATGGGAAAACGCCTATTGTCCAGGTTGTGACTTGCAGTTAGATGGCTAATCTGCAGGATTAGTATATCAATACATAAAGGCACTGCTGCTGTTACTGTATTACTCTATAACTAATGGTTTACAGGTTGTGTCTTGATTCAAATTGGAAGAACAGATCAAGTTGATAGAGTGGGGGAAATGCTTCCAATAGTGCCAAGATGATCCCCAGTAAAAATCCAATCTATTTTTTTATGGAGGGTTGCCCAAGGTCACACAGCTAGTTAAGTGTCAAGCGTGTGAGTCCAGATTTGAACTCAGGTTTTCCAGACTCCAGGGCTGGTACTCTCCATTCACGGTTCCACCTCACTTCCCCAAAACCCCTATCTTTTAAACACAATTGTTCTAATAGTGATGTATGGTGACAAATCTTATAATTTCACAATCTCTGAAGAATAAAAGTTGTAGAGAAGAGATGAATGGTGGTATTAGATGCAAGAAGTGACATAAAGATGTCACCAAGAAAATGTATGATCAGGAAAAAAAAAGTGGGCTAGGGATGGCAAAAGAGGGTGAGGTAACCAAATAGAGGCTTCAAGCATTACTCTGGTGCTCCCAAAATGTAAGAAGATAGGACATTGGGTAAATTTTCCATGGTGGATCTATGGGATAAGATGGATAGGAATTTCATTTACTTAAGAGACACAGTTGAGGTGTGGTCTGCACTAATGGAGAGGACACCTCAAAACATGAATAATGGACCACTAATGCATATAATCTCAACTTGTTAACTGGTTATTCGAGGACTTCCATGAACTGAACCTAATCTTTATTTCCAACATATACCCAACTATTCCCCAGTCTAACCATACTACTCTCCCATGATGGTTCACATTTTGCCTTCTCCCACCTCCATTATTCTCCTAAAACCATTCTCTGGGCTCAGAATGCAACCCACTTTCTGTCTCCTCTTGTTGAAATCCTGCCTATCCTTTGAGGGCCAGATCCTCAAATTAAAAAAAATATATATTTCTTCATTTCTTTGCTCCTTTCTGACTTAATTTTCATGTTTTATTTCTTATAATAAGGCATCATTGTTGTTGTAGCTGTTTGTCTTTCTTTCTTTCTTTTTTTAAGCAATCGGGGTTAAGTAACTTGCTCAAGGTTACACGGCCAGGTCTTTCTGGGTGTGGGGCTGAGTGTCTGAGCCCGGGATTCGATCTCCAGGCCATCCCAACACTGGAGCCGGTGCTCTTACTCTCTGAGCCACCTGGCCGCCCCATGTCTTTCTTTCTTGAAGAGGACCATGGCATCAGGATGGTGATGCCATGACTTGTAAGAGAATTGGATTTAGTTGAAGGAACACTCACTTTCTCCTGTAGGGGCCATCTGGGTCCAGTGGCAAGACATAGATCAGGAGGACTGTAGATGACCCCAGTGAGGCATCATGGCATAATGGATAAAAAATCCACTTCAGAGTCAAGAAGACTTGGTTTCAATTCTCCTATCTGACTGTATCATTCTGGGGAAATCATTGGACTTCCCTCTTAGTGCCCCAGGCAACTCTCTAAGACTGTCAGTTGCAGAGCAGTGGGTGATCTGCACTGGTAGAAGGAGTTTCCTCACTGGAACTTCCATCAGTGAAATCACATGAAATTTTTTGAGAGAGGGAAAAATCCTCTACCCAAGGAGAGGACCTGGGGTCCTCTGAAGCCTCATTTTGGCATGGATGGTCTTGGGTCTCAAACGCTATTCAAGTGGAGAACAAACTCTAGCAGGTCCTACCAAGCTGGGAAGTCTCCAAGTTGGGATCCATTGATAGATGATAAAGACTAGCCCAGATGAGGTAAGATATTGACCACCTTGGAGTGGCTAGGTGGCACAACGAATAGACCGCTGGCCCTGGAGTCAGGACTCCCGCCTCACGCTAACTAGCTGTGTGACCTTGGGCAAGTAGCTTAACCCCAATTGCCCGGCCTTCTCCCCTCCAAAAAGCAAAATATATATATATATATTGACCACCTCTGATAAATGTTTTCGTCTACTTTAACCCATGAAGATCTTGGTGCTAAGTAAGGCCTGGAAAAGGTTATGAATTATCCCAAATCATGGAATCAGTATTTTTTTTTCTTAAATAATTGTTATCTGTGTCTGTGTGTGCTATATCCCCATTACTGGGGTGTGAGTTTCCTGGGGAACATCACATTTTATAGAAAACTAAGTTGAGGGAAAGGGAGATTAAGTGACTTGACTAAGGTTACATAGAGTAGTGGATCTTCAAGTGTCATCTAAGGACTCTAGGAATCCCTGCGATTCTTTCAGTGGATTTGCAAGGTCAAATCTACTTTCATAATAATACGGAAATATTATCTGTCTATTAAAATAATCTTCCCTTTTCTAACCACACATCTCTGTGATCAAATTTTCTTCAACAGATTGAATATAGAAGCAGATCCAATTGTCTTCTATTAAACCAGACATTAAAGAGATTTGAAAATATATGCAGGGTGGCTAGGTGGCTCAATGAGTAAAGCACTGGCCCTGGAGTCAGGAGGACCTGAGTTCGGTTCTGGCCTCAGACACTTAACACCCACACAAAAAAACTAGCCGTGTAACCTTGGGCAAGTTGCTTAACCCCAATTGCCCTTCAAATGGCAAAAAAGAAAATATGTGCAAAACAATACCATCCTTTTTGCTGAATTTGTTTCATTTTGGAAAATATAATTATTTTTCACTAAAATGTATTATCTTAACATATAACAGCTTTGTGTTATTTTTAAATGAATTAATAAATATCTTAAATTTGTATTGGTTATTTTTTTAAACTGTAAGTAAACTCAGTTATTATTATTCTCTTGCTTTTTTGGAGGGGGGAAAGTAGGGCAACCTGGGTTAAGTGACTTGCCCAAGGTCACACAGCTAGTTTTGTGTTAAATGTCTGAGGCCAGATTTGAACTCAGGTCCTCCTGACTCCAGGACCTATGCTCTATTCACTGGTTATTTTTTAATATGGTAAATATTGATAGACATAATCCACATTATCAAAAGCTCTTGTAGGAATTTTTAAGAAAAAAAGGGGATCCTCAATAATTTTCAAGAGTGTCAAAGGGTCCTGAGAACAAAAAGGTTGAAAAGCACTGACATAAAGAGTAAGCATTAGAGATGGGAAATAGGAAAGGAGCATATTCTTTCTTAGGTCAATGAAATTCTCTTACCCAAGCTAGTCGTCTGAGTTTCAAAGGGATCTTGGGAAGACTCACTGAGCCGGTAGATGGAAGATATGTCCGTGTGGGTTAGGGATTGGAGAAAGTCAGCACAGGTTCTTTCCCTCTCACTTCCTGGGTCCCAGAAGGACAATTTCCCCTCATCACTAAGGAAGGCAGTGGCCTTGCTCCTACATTGAGATGACAGAACAATGATCTTTTTTTTTTTCAAAAACACAAACCTTCTGCCTACCTGCCTGAGGAATGAGGAGAATTAGGGAAGCTTGATACCCCATGCCACTGGCCCCCTAAATGCAGAACTTTATCTTGATCTGGAGAACAAAGATTAAGGTAATCATTTCTCATCTCTGGAAAACCCTAAAACATTCTAAATTCATTCCAGGGCCTACATACTTACAAAGGAATGTAAGAATCAGGAACCACATGCTTGGTTTGGACAAAACCAAGCTCCCCAGTTACAGACAATTTCCCAACGAACCAGCGAAGGCCTGATAGGAAAAAGCCAGAGACCTCAATGGTGTCTCCTTGGCGGAAGGTCAGTTCATCTTTTTCCTCTCCTTGGTAATCCCTCAAAGCTTTACATTTTCCTTTACCTGAGGACAAGAACACAGAGAGAAGTAATTACCTTTGCTATAGCACTCATAAAATTGTTTTAAAGTATGAAGGGACCTTAGAACATGAAAGGATAAAACTTCAAATGTTAAGTTGAAAAAAGGCCTTAAAATAAAGAATATTCTAGCTCAGAGGGAACTTAGCACAAAGAACAAAGAATTTTCAAGCTGGAAGCTCTCTTAAAACAGAACCCAGTGTCACATTAGGCAGAGCTTAGAATGTCAAAGCTGGACGTTTCCTTAAAAATCATTTATTCCACCCCCTCATTTTACAGACGATGGAACTCAGGCCCAGAGAGGGGGAGCTACTTGCCCAGGGATACAGAGTACTTTGTTAAAAGAGCTGGGACTTGTAACCAAATCTTCTTACTCTTTTTCTAGGTATTTTTGCTGAATTTGTTTTGTTTTGGAAAATACAATTGAAATATTTATTTAATAGTATTTATAATATTTAATAATAATTAAATATAAATAATATATAACATTTGAATGGCACTTTGTACTTTACAGAGTATTTTATTAAAATAGTCTGGAAAATTAGGAAATATGAGCATTATTGCCCTCATCTTATACATAGGGAAAGAGACTCAAAAAGACAAAGTGATTTGCCTGCAATCATGTTATCTGAGTCTTCTAACTCCTAAACCAGTGTTCTTTTAAATACTCCACAAACTGTGGCTTAACATGGATTTTTCCAGCTTCATTATCGGACCAGGAGCAGGTTTTCTAAGAAGGAAAATGGGAAACCTCAAGAAAACATGTAGCATGAGGTCCTACTGGACTCTCAGGGTTAGATGCCCGAGCACAAGGAAGATCACGTGGATGGCACCCACCTGTGTAGATGGCTGCCTGAGGGCACAGTTAAAAAAAATCTATGAAGCATGAAGAGATGGAATTTGAGAAAAGATATAAGAGCGGGGTGGTCTTGGGATAAATGGAAAGAATACTGGGGAGGGTACTGAGGGACCTTACTTCTACCATTGCATCTCCTGCTGACTATCCACATGTCCTTGGCCAGTCATACCCCCTCTCTACTTCTGGTTTCCTCAGTGGTGAAGAGGAATCATTCTCTCTGTCCTGAGACCTCACTGGGCTGAGGTGAGGATTAAATGAGTTAATGGACTTTTAAAAGCTTCATAAGTTCTAAGACACTGTTCATACATGAGTATAATATCATGAAAATCTATAAAATCACCAGGGGAGTAGGGAAAGAGAGAGAGAGAGAGAGAGAGAGAGAGAGAGAGAGAGAGAGAGAGA
>NW_027186372.1:2644635-2645929 GCF_028583685.1 Petaurus breviceps papuanus
AGAGAGAGAGAGAGAGAGAGAGAGAGAGAGAGAGAGAGAGAGAGAACTCCTAGAATAACCAGATTAGGGTGACACAATTCTGGAAGGACACTGAATCTGAAGGCATATTTTCATTTAGTGCCTTCAGTTTAAGGAAGGTAGAAACCTGTTAAGAACCAATCAGTGCAAAAGTAGTAGAAGATTAAAAAGAAAGGAAAAGAAAGGAAGTAGTTTGGGAAAAATAGAGGTAATATCATGGACAATAGAGTCCGGAAAGTTGTGAAGGAAATCAGCAAGTGTGGGTAATATCCTTGTCTTTTCAATGTTTTTCCTCACAGACCTCAAGCTAGCCACCCCCAATATGTCTTTCAAGACTCATGCCAGTGATAGGATACTTGAAGAGCTGGTCTTAGAGATCCCTATGTGACAATGTCATGTTTGGTTGTTTTTTTCTTTTAGTGTCATGTTTTGATGGGTATGAATATCAACTCTGCTACTTGCTGGCTACATGACTTTGGGTAAGTACTTTCTTCCTCATCTGTAAAATGAAGGGAAGCATAGGGGAAGGATGTTGAGATGAATTATCCCTAAGGTCCCAATGAGTTTTGAAATTCTCTTATCCTATGATAACCATGATTCCCTTGGCCCCTGCCCTCTCTCCTATGGCCCTCTTCAACTCACAAAGCTCCCGAAGTCCCCATTCAAGACTTTATTTTCTGCTTATTACTTTCACCAATTTTCCTTGTCGATTTCTTACAGAATCCAAACTCAGACATTCCTATGTTAAATGTATCCCTCACTTTAGACAAAAAAAAATCTACTTAACAGAAGTCCAAACTGAAGGACATTATGAATTGAAAAATTCATTTTAAGAAATAGTGAACAGCATCTTGGTGGAGTTTGAGGACCCTAAAATACAAATATAGCAACAGACATTTATTAAACACCTAATGTGTACCCAACATGATGCTATGTTCTGGAGGAAATGAAATGTTTTAAATAAAACAAGGTCTTTGCCTTTATTGGGAGTACCAGTATGGTAAGAACTTGGGCTAGATCACTAGAACAGATACTATCACGTGATAAGTTCATCGGAGAATGGCATAACAAAGTGCAAAGTGAGAATTCTGAGGAAAAAAGTATTGACCTGATTAGAAAGATCATGAAAAGTTTCCTGGGTCACAGGATCATGGAACTTCAAGAGATATTAACTATTATCTAGCCCAAGTCTTTCATTTTACATGTAAAGAAAGTCCCTGGGAAGCAAAAGCAAGTGGTCTAAGAGCACATGGGTATTAAGGAGGAAGAGCCAAGA
>NW_027186372.1:2646029-2675044 GCF_028583685.1 Petaurus breviceps papuanus
GGGGGGGGGGGGGGGGGGGGGATAATAGCTGTCTTCAGCCGTCTGAAGGGCTATCACATCAAAGAGGGATCGGACTTGTTTGACTTCAGAAGGCACAACCAGGAACGATAGGGAAAAGATGTAAAAGGGCAAATATAGGGTTTTTGCTCTGATCAAACTTCCTTACAATTCGAGCTGTACCATTGTGGAATGAGCTGCCTTGGGAGGTAATGGATTCTCTTTCCTTGATTGTCATCAGCAGAGGCTGAATGAGCACAGTCAGGAATACCATAGGGAAGATTCCTTTTGGGTTTGGACTGGATGGGATGACCCCAGGGGTGGCCAGTTCTCAGATTCTGGGATTCTGCGTCACTCTAAGAAAACTGTTGATCTGAGAGTCAGAACATGTGATTCCTAATTCCAGGTCTGTCCCTAACTTGTTCTATGTTCCCACAGGGTTTTTCCTCCCTGGACTTCAGTCTTTTCAATGAAAATTAAGTAAAACTAAGGACTTAGAATGGATCTTGAATTGTAGAATCATAGAACACTATAATTGGAAATGATCTGAGCACCATCTAGTCTAGCCTGTGCCTCAAGAAGGAGCCCTCCTTATGACATTGCTGAAAAGTGATTGAAATCTCTCAGTTCCCTTCCAGTCCTCATATTCTATATTCTGAGTTCAAAGGTTCCTTCCCACTCTACCATTCCAGGCTTTGGGAAATTCTGGCAACCTGCTAATTAGTGTCTCTGACAGTGACCAGTATTTTACCTACTATGATGGTTGACAATCTGTAATGAAATTAAAAGGCTAACCATTAGCTCACTAACTATTAGTCATCACACAAAGAATGCTTAGACCTAGAATTGGACCCTGGCTCTGCCCCTAACTACCAGAGGCAAGTCACTCTGGTTTCCTCATCTATATAATAGACATAATATTTACAATTCCCTTCAGGGAGAACTGTACTTTATAAACTTATAAAGGGGCAAAGTACTTTGTAAACTTATAAAGCAGAATAGAACTGAGTTCTATTATGGTTATTTTCATCTGCGTCCCCCACTACATTGGCTTCGTTATATAAGAACAGATCATGAGTTCAGTTTAGAGTTCTAAACAAGAACTCACTATTTTAGTTCTTGGCTTTTTGTTGTGTTGTCCCCTCCCACCTAGTACAATGGGTAAATGATAAAGACATTTGGGAAGAAGCCAATAAGTTCAAGTGATGGGGAGAGTACACAAACATCTACAAGAGAAAGCATTGTAGATGTGATCCTGGCCTGGGACCTGGAAGACCTTGCTCTGTCACTTTGTGACCTTGAGTGAGTGAGATATCCTTTGTGGGTCTCAGCTTTTCCATCCACAAAATGAGACAATTAGATTAGATGGACTCTAAGGGTTCTTCCACTCTCTAGCTCTGAGTCTATGAAAAGTTTTACAGGAAGGTGACTCTGAACAAGTCACCTGTATCTCAATTTCCTCACCTATTAAATAATGTAATCACACTAAATTATTTTCAAGGTTCTTTCCAGTGCTAAGTTCCCTTCCAGTCCTGAAATAATATGTCTATGAATATTTTCAAAGAAATACAACCCTGGGTTATTCAGTTCTCTAGGCCCCAGTTTTTTCATCTCTAAAATGAAGGGGTTGGATTACATGATCTCTGTTTTACTATCTTCCATTCAATCATTCAATAAACATGTTAGTGCCTCCTGCAGATGATGCCCCACAGAAGGCTCAACAGTCATTTTTATCAGCTCTAACATACCAATTTGATAGGAGCCTGTCCAATCATTCTTCCTATAGATGCCACAGGTCCCCGGATAGTTTTTTAGGAACCATCTGCCAATGGAGAAATGGTGAAGTCAAAAATCTCATCTTCTTATATCAACAAGCCTGTATTCCAGAAAGAACAATGAATAGGAAACCAAGAACCAATGGAGTTCTTTTTTCAGTTGAGCAGACCACTGGTCAGCTGAATCACTAGAGATCTTCTAGCATTTTCTTGCTGTTAAATTCCCCCTCAGCCAATCCATGGGGGCTAGTTCTTGATTTCTGGGCACAGTCTCCTATACTACAAGATGGTATAGGCCTAACAAGGCCTACGAGGTAGATGAAGGCATTTTAATTATGGCCCTGACGTTCGCAGATTTAGTCACATTTATTAAGTGCCTGCTTTGTGCCAGGAAATAGAATTCAGAGCTAGAAGGGATTGTAGTTCTACTCCAACCCCCTCCTTTTAGAGTTGAGGAAACAATGGCAGAGCTGGGATTTAAACAGCTAGATACCTCTACTTTCCATATCTCCACACTTTAAATTTCCATGGTTTTGTCAGTGTTGATTCTTCCTCTGCCAGTTTAGATTATAACCCCTCTTTGATTTGGACGATGACCTCTGAAAGTTATTATGAATGAAAAACGCATCACCTGTAGCCAGCCTGATGAGTAGTTCTGAGCTTAGCTAAGCTGGGCCCATAACCAAGCTTTCCTAGCTTGGTGGAGCTCACTAGAACTAAGAATCTAGGTTTTCAAGGAAAGACAGAGTGGGGGTGGCTAGGTGGCACACTGACTAGAGCACTGGCCCTGGAGTCAGGAGGACCTGAATTCAATCCAACCTCAGACACTTAACACAAAACTAGCCGTGTGACCTTGGGCAAGTCACTTAACCCCAACTGCCCCTCTTCAGCCTCCAAAAGGCTTAAAAAAAAAAAAGGAAAGGCAGAGTGGCATGACCACCTATTGAATTTGGAGGCAGGAAACCTGCATTCAAGTCCAGCTTCAGACACTGAATTCTTAAGTGGTCCTGGACAAGTCACGGAATCTTTCTGAGGCTCAGAATTCTCATCTACAAAATAGGAATAACAAAGGCCTCCACCTTATAGGTTTCTTATAAAGATACAATGAGATAATATATTTAAAGCTCTTCAAAAACATTAAGGTACAATAGAAATGTCAGCTATCATTCTTATTCAAGAATCCAGGATCTCCTCTGCCACATCATCATGCATCAAAAGAAGTCCTGGACTTCCCCCAAAATATGGTTAACTTGGGTTCGAATGTTGCTTTAGAAAGGATTCAAGAAGCCCGATATGAGAATCATTGCCCTAATACTTCTTATCTATGTGATGACCTACAAATCATTTCATGTGCTCCTTTTGTTTCCCAAGGCATCCAGTATTCCAAGCACCCTCCTCATACATCAGAGATTCCTGCTCTTAGAACTCTATCATTTCACTTTTCTGTCCTGTCCTCAATCCCAGCTTCTCTGGAAATTAAGCTTATCTTTGTGAAGGTTCTTAGTTCTGTGTTCAGTCATGCTGGCAACCATATCAGTTCACTTTTTGATTAGGTCATCCTGAGCAACAGCTCACCCACCTTCTGACCATTGTGCCATTGTTTCAAGGGGGGAGGCAAGAAACAAATGATAACGGGACTAGCTCATCTTCGTTGCTTCGTGAAGGAACAATTTTGCGAGACTGAGGAGAGCATAAAGGCAAAGCAAAGGGCGGACTTTCCTAACGCTTTTTTTCCATGTTCCCTTAGCTCTGGTATAAGAAAAGTCTCCTGGCTCAAGTCAGTTGTCTTAAAACTAAGTGGCGTTCACTTTTCACCTTTGTAATCATTTCTGCAGTTGAACTCGTGAAGAGCTCATGCTGCTTTCTTGTGGTGGAAAAAAATCGCCATGTCCAGGGCCAGGCATTCAGTAAACATTTATTCAGGAAAAAATATGAGGTGAGGATAATGCTGCTCTTCCTTCCTTGCAGAATGGTTTCAAGGCAAGGGCTTTTAAAGCCTTAACGCACCCTAGAAATGAGCGTTATTGCTATCATCATCATTATTATTGAGGAAGGTCAGGACAGGAGAAATCTCCTTGGTGCTGAGTAGTTTGACCTAACACGATGTCCTAAATATCTCATAACAACACTACATGTGTAGTTCTTACTGTGTAGTAGTGTTACATCACATCTGTAATCCTGCCATCAGGGAATGCTGAGGTACATGAATCACTTGAGTTGGATTGTCTTAGTGCAGTGGGGCAAAGCTGATCTGGCATTCGCACTAAGGCCAAAACTAATATGGTCAAGGCCCCTGGACCATGATGCCCATAGAGGTGTGAACCAGCCCATGTCAGGAAAAAAAGTGGAGCAAAGTAAAGCTTCCATACTAGTTGATAGTGTTGATAGTTTGATTAGGCCTGTGAGTAGCTTTACACTTCCAGTCTGGAAGAAATAAGGAGACCCTCTCAAAAAAAATTCTCATGTCCTCTCATTGTCCTATTCATATAGGCTTGACATTTCAGAAATCTATGATTCTTTCTTTTTCCCCCAACGCAGTCTACCTCCACAATTACTCTTGTACTCAAAGACTTCCTCCCAACACCCACCCCCAGTTGTGGTCCTCATTACCTCTCATCTGGAGTATTACCTTGGCTTCCTAATTGGTCTCTACTCTTCCCCACTCTAATCTGCCTACATGTACTTCCCTTCCTAAAACAGGGATCATTGCTACTTCCTTGCTCCAAAACCATGAGTGGTTCCCCATTTTCTCCAGAATAAAAATTAAATCTCTTGTCCTGGAATTCAAGGTCCGCCACATTCTAGTTCCACCCTAACACTTAAATGCTGTGTTGTGATACTCCACCACATATACCATGCTTTCCCAACCAGCTACATAATTGGCCGTTCATTATGTGAGTCTTCCTTTTTAGATCTTCTTGACCTGGATTCAAGTTTTATTTCCAATATTTATCAGCCCTCTGACTTCGGGAAAATCGCCTTCGCTCTAACATTCTATGAGTCTAACTTAGTCACAGAATTTCAAATGGAAAGGCATCTTAGAAATAATATAGTCTAAATGCTTTCTTTTATGGATAATGAAAATAAAATTTAGATAAAAGTAATTTGCCTAAGATCACACATAGTCAGAGAGAGAATTGGGACTAAACACACACATTTCTCAATCCAGGACTGTTTCCATTATATCAAGATGACTTCATTGATCTCTACCCCTCCCCTCATTCAGACACATGCTTTCTTTCCTTTGAATTCTCATCAATCATTACACCTCACATCTGTATCTGTGATGGACTAGTATGAACCTTGGATTTAGTCAAAGAAAAATCCCCAGTTCTGTTAAATAATATGATTAGCTAGTGATTGTGGAAAGGATAAGATGGAATCTATCTTCCTACACAAACCTTTGGGTAATGTCATGGACACCACTTAGGACACTACTGCTCTAGAACATTCCACTCCCCTTGTAGAAAGGCAGAAACAAGTCCAGTGAGGGGAGATATCTTGCCCAAAGTCACAAAAATCACTAGCTGATCATGAAGCTTCTATCCAACATTACCACGCCACCTTTGACCATTACAGTATAAAACCCATTCTCCCACTGCCACTGTCATGTAAGCTCCCAACTTTCTCTTTCTGAGAAAGATATTGGTCCCTCTAGGTAGCTATAACCTAACTAATTTGGACATCCACTGGAAGAGTTGTGTAGGTTCCTTTGAGACAATCCCCAGGCTACCACCACAATCACCAGTACATTCATCAGGGAGAAAAAGACAACTAATAGGCATGCATGATCAAAGCATTTGAATGTCAGTGGACTAGATGGTCTCTAATGTGGTCCCCTAGCTAAACGTTCTACAATCCTTGCTATGCTCAAGGTATTTTAAGAATTATAGTTTTTTGAGTGCAATTGTCTCTCTTTTGTGAACTCTATGAATACAGAGAATGGAACCTATTTATTTATACTGTCCTTTTCCCAAATCTGCTAAACAAAGGGCCCCAAATATAAAAGGTACTTAACGAATGTTTTCTGGATTGCATTGGATTGAGTTGTTTAATTGGAAACCCCTAAATCCATCACATTACATTCAGGGAGATAGCAGTGAACTAGTATGTCTCAGAGCTATGGAAAAACCTCTTGTCTAAGGGCTTAAAGAGGTTCAGTAGTATAATGGAAAGATTGTTGGACTTGAAATCAGTAGACATGGCATCAAGTTCAGAGTCCCTAGAGTTGGAGTCAAAGGACTTAGGCTCAAATTCTGGTGGTACCTATGTGGCTATGGACAAATCATTTATCCTCTCTGGATGTCAGTTTCCTCATCTATAAAAGGAGGTAATTGAACTAGATGGCATCTAAGGTCCATTCTAGCTTTCAATTTATATTTTGATCCCATAAGCTTTACTTTCCTCATCTTTCAGATTAATAATCATAACCTCAATAGTAACAATATAGAGAGTTGTCAGGAAGTAAAAGCACTTTGTGTTGTGCAGAGACAGCCTGGAAAACATTGAGTTTGGAGTCAGAAAAGCTGAATTCTAATTCTGGTATTGTCCCTTTAATAGCTGCATAATATATCATCTTGTCTTTTTTCTGGATCTCAGTTTCCTAATCTGAGGGGTTGTCCAAGGTGACCTTCCAACTCTGAATGCTATGATCATAAGTGTTCTTATGATAGAAATGTGAATGATTATTATGGTTTTGCTGTAAAGGGTGACTTTGGAAGATTGTCAGACTTAAGGAAAGTTATTAATACCAGCAATAACTCTCTTAGTTCTCCAGATAACTAGAACTTTTGACAGAGGAAAGGCTCATATTCTTCTCTCAGGGACCAGAACACAGAACTTGAATATAGAATTTTCAAAGACATATTTGATTCATTCAGCCAATCCAGAAAAGTCTCTCTCAATGCCCATTTGCTCTCAGGATTCCCGCTTCCTGTTAATTTCAGACTGGAACCACTCATAATGTGTAGGCAGTCTAGAGGATGCCACTCAGTCTAGTATCTCATTACTCACTGGTGGAAGGGGAGGGACAGTGGTTCTATAGCTGCAACAGGTACCAAGCCCCGAAGACCAGTCAGCAAAGAGGTGCCTTCACAGTCTGCTTCTTCTTTGTTGTTCTTGACATAAATCAACTCATTCTTGCAGAGCCTCAGGTACTCTCCACCATCCTTCTCTCCTGAACGAAGGACAGTGTGCAAAGTCCTGGAGAAATGACCTACAAACAATGATATAAAATACATCAACAAATATTTATTCAGTGTTTGCTATGAAACAGGCATTGTGCTAAGCTCTGGGTTTGCAAAAAAGGGCAAAAACAGCCCCTGATCTCAAGGAATTCACAATCCAGTGGTGGAAACAACATGCAAAGAACTATGTACAAGCACATTATATACAGGATAAGTTGGAGATAATCAATTAGCTTTAAGGGAATGAAGAAAGATAAGCACAGAATCTTCCATCTGGAAGGGACTTTAGAGGTCACCTAATCCAACCCCTTCTCTGAAGTGAGCATCCCTTCCATAGCTCTCAGAAGTGGCCATCCAGCCATAGTTTGAATACCTACAGTGCTCATGATGGGTCACTCACCAGCTCCCTGGGCTCCCCTTGTTCACATGTTGTCTCTTACATTGAGCCAACATCATGCTCCTTGCAAATTCCACCCACAGCTCCTGGGCTTACCTTCTGGAGCCCCAAAAGGTAAGTCTAGTCTTCTAACTCCTGATAGACTTGTAAATACCCGAAGATATGAGAGAACATGCTCCCCTAAAGTCTTCTCCAGGCTGAACATTCCCAGCTCCTTCAAATGATTCTCTTCATGATATGATTAGTTCTTTCATTATTCAAATTATCTTTCTCCTAATCACACCTTTGCTTTTTAATGTCATTTTAGAAATGTGATAATTAAGATTACATAGAGCTAAATGAGAAGCAAACAGAAAACTCTATAGATATCTTCTGATCAGACCAACCAAGATATTTGTTGGGCAGGGGGAAGAGAGGGAACCAATTGCCTCCCTTGTTCTATTATTGCAACTTAAGGTTGAATTACTTTTACAGTCACTGTATCATAGTATTAAGCTTGTAGACCACTAAAACTCCCAAATCTTTTTCAAATAAGTTGGTGCCTGGCTAAATCTTTCCGATCTTGTACATGCACAGTTAATATTTTACATTTCCCCTATTCTATATCTGAAATAATAGGATCATGGATCCAGAAAACAATGTAGTACAATCTATACATTTTACAGATGAGAAAATTTGGTTACAGTTGACATTTTAAAGCTAAATGCAAAATTTTACATTATCCCTTTAACATTTAATTTGTTAGGTTTCGCTTATGGTTCCAGCCTGTGTAGCGATGTTTTTTGGATCCTAACAGATATCTCAAACATTAGCTATTTCTCTTAGGTATGTGCCATCCACAAATTTGAGATATAGATATAGATAGATATACACACATCCATAGAACAGTGATCATTGATAAAAGTATTAAATAGAATAGAGCTGAAGAAGAGGTCCAAAGTCAAGGAACAATGACCAGATGCTCACAAAGTCAGTCAATAAACATTTATTAAGCAACTATTATATGCCAGGCAAAACTTTACAAAACTGCTCTTCTAAGAACATAGCCTATGGACCTAGAAATCATCTACTCCAAGTCCATCATTTGACAATGAGGAAATCAAGACCGAGAGATGACAAGCAAGTTCCCACCAAGATCAGTCAGGTAGTAAATGGAGCAGGATATCAAACCTAGGACCTCCTTCTCCAAATCTCGGGTTCTTTTCATTGTACCTGACTGCCTAATCCAGGAGACAAAGACCTGGCCATCGGCATCACTAGGAATGACTTACCTTCCTGCACCAGGAGACCTTGGTAAATAGCCTCTAGGTGTTCTTCATTGACTGTGACATGAATCTTGGTGTCCTCCACTAATTTGCATTTAAGCCAATAGTTGTGGTCAAAGAGGAGTTGCTCCAGGCAGAGAGACACGTGGCCTGTGGAGAATCAAGCCACAGAATGACGTGCCAAGCCAGTGTGGTCCTTAGCCAAGCCTCTTTGGGGTTTCTTCTTAACCTTAGATTTCTTTCTGTCCCAAATCCTATCTGCCTCACATAGAGTTTGGAATGTTGGACAACGGAGGGTGGGCCAGAGAATTCCAGAAGGGATTTACAACAACAGTCATGTGATTTTACAAGTGGGAGTAACTAATTGTGACCTTCCTGATTCCAAATGCTTCCCTTCTACTCCAACGTCTTCTTTTAATATTAAAAGCTAACAGTTATATAGCACCTTATAGTTTAGAAAGAGCTTTGCCAAGATTAGCTAATTGGTGCAGTGAAGACAGCACCAGTCCTGAATCAGGAGGACCTGAGTTCAAATCCAGCCTCAGACACTTGACACTTACTAGCCATGTGACCTTGGGCAAGTCACTTAACCCCAATTGCCCTGCTTTCCCCCCTCCAAAAAGCCAAAAAAAAAAAAAACCAACACTATGAGGCACTTACTATAGGTATCATCATTCCCATTTTACAGATTGGGAAACTGAGGGACAGTGAAGTTAAATGACTTGATAACAATAACCCACATTTTATTTTGAAGCAGCTATCTGAGACAGAAAGGTCTTAGCTCAATGCCTGCCTTAATCAGCTATTAATGATGTGACCCTGGGCAAGATATTTAACCTTTATCAGCCTCCAGTTTCTTCATCTGTAAAATGGGAATAATAATAGCACCTACTTCCACAGGGTTGTAAGAATAAAATTATATAATCAGTGCAAAACACCATAAACCTTAAAATGAAGTATAAATAGGCCATAGGTTCCCCACCCTCACGACCTAACCAATAATGTCCTGTCTCTTCCCCAACTCCCTCCATCTCCCTTTACTGATCCTGCCTATTCTTCAAGACCCAGCTCAGTGACAGCTCCTTCATTAAGTTTCCCCTGATCTCCCTTCTTGCCCTGAATTCAAAATTATCTATTTTCTTTATTAGGACCTTAAATAGCACTTCCCACCCCTTTCAAACACATCCTCTATTTTGTACTCTAATCTCCCTGAGCTTCAGTTTCCTTCCTGTAAAATGGAATACCGAATATGGACAGAAACATTATGTACACAAAGAAAGGGCATGGTAATCCAAGCACTATATACATTATGGGGATGTTGTAGGGAAAGTACTTTGTAAACTAAAATATCTTCTAGAGATGCAAATTGTTTTCCATTCAGCCTTTGCTTTACCTAGATTCAGATATGTAGAGAACTTCCATATTTCCTCAATAGTCTTGAAGGTGATAATGAACTGATCTTTATCAACTTGTATAGAAACAAGTCGAGCCGAGAGCTCCTAAAAAACAAAAAACAACCAAACAAAACCAATGAGACAATATAAAACATCATATTAGAAGGGCTCTAAGAGCTCATTGAGTTTCTAATCCACTTATTTTACAAAGGAAAAAGTTAAGACCTAGTGATAGGGAGAGGCTGCCCACTGCCCAAAATGCTCCCAAGTCAGTCTGAACCAGGTTGAAATTTTTAGAAAAATGAATAAAAATATAATAAAGGTAATATAGCTAAAATTGTTCTTCAGAAAACTCTGACCTTAGCTTCTGACTTTGCATGATAGGGGCAGAATTCCTTGCAATTAGAATGGTAATTCCCATCTCATATGACAATTATATGTTTCCAAAGCACAATCTCCACGATGATTCTGTGAGCTAGGTGGTACAAGCATTATTATCCCCATTTTAAAGATGAGAAATTTGAAGTTCAGAGAAGTTAAGTGATTAGCCCAGGGTCACAGAGTTAACTTACACACTGGTCTTAGTAATCCAACACAGGTTCTCTGACCTCAGGCCATTGTTATACATTATATACATTATACAACATGGTGTCTGCAATGTCCTGTAAATAGTGTCAACAGAGTTCAGAATTCAGTTATATTGTAAAAGGTTCTATCATGTACATAAATAGGTGAATTCAGTTATATTGTAAAAGGTTCTGTCATGTACATAAATGGGTATAGGAAAATTGACCAGAAAGAGAGCTAAAGATACTGAAAACGTGAAGGACAACAAAAAGCTTTGGTTGATTGTTTTTGGTTTGTTTTTTTTTTTTAATTGGTTTAGGAGCTGCAGAGAAGTGAACTGAGGCTTGACTTAAGGGAAAACTTCCTAACAATTAAAGTTATTCAAGGGTGGAATGAGTTGCTTTGGGAAGCAATCAGTTCCTGCTCATTAGACATCCTCAAGAGAGGCTGGATAATTACCTGGGGATATTATATAGCAAGGATTCTTGTACAAGGTTGGACTCTATGAACACTGAGGTTGCTTTGGACTCTGAGATTTTTTCACCTGCAAAAATTAACTAATCTCTATCACCAGTTTATATGAGTTATATTCTAGGGTCCTGGAAGAATTGTAAGATGTGACTCCTGCGACACTGTCAATGATCTTTGAAAAATCATAGAAAATAAGCAAATTGTTACATTACAATATTGGAGAAAAGTAAATGTCTTGATTTTCAAGTTGAAAAAGTGGCATCTATAGACTATATCTCAGAGAACCTGACTTTTTTTTCTTGGCAAAATTCTAGAAAGTGTTGTTAAAGAGCTGGTTCCTGAAGATCTAGAAAATAAAGTGATAAAAATCCAGAAAAGAGCAGGTGGCTTCATCGAGAACAAGGCACATCCTATCTCATTGCTGAAAACAAAAACAAAAAAAGAAAGAAAAATATTCAATGTAATAGATAATAGTTACTTTGATTTCAGTAAAGTATTTACCATCCTTATGAAAAAGATATTAATATGTGGCCTTGGTGATATCATAGGCATGTGACAGAAGTTGAAAGGCACAGTTTACACATTAGATGACAGGATGTGGATCCAGGCAGATCTCAATAAACCAGAGCAGAGTATCACATGTACCACCCAGAGGCTGCCCACTGCCCAAAATGCTCCCAAGTATGGCTGAAGCAGGTTTAAATATTTAGAAAAATGAACAAAGATATAATAAAACATAGAAAACATTACATTTTAAAAATAAGATAATATGCAGACTGTAGGGATCCTTATGTAGTTCAGTGACCCCATTTCTATTTGAGTTTGACATCACTGGGCTAGAGAGATGAGATGGGCTGAATCAAAAAAGATAAAATGTAATAGAAATAAATGTAAAGTTTCATACTTGGGTTCAAAAATTAACTTACCAAGTACAAAGTGAGGAAAGTATGACTAAACAACAGGTCCTAGATATTTGAGTAGGTCAAAAGATCAGTATGAATCAACAATGCAACATAATAGCCGAAAAATGTAATATATGTCTGATCTGCATTAAGAGAAGCATAGTGTACAGGAGACAAGAGGTAATAATTCCGCTGAATTCTGCCATAATCAGACCACATCTGCAGTGTCATGATCAATCCCAGATACCACATTTTAAGATAGACATAATCAATAAGTTGGACAGGGTTAAGAGGAAGACAGCTAGGCTGATGAGGGGCTGACTGCAAGACAATAGCATAGAATCAGACGAAATTAAAAACCTATGATCCCATGATGTTTAGTCAGGAAGGACAAGGTAGCTTAGAGGTAACATGATGGCTGCCTTCAAGCAGCTGAAGTAGGCTGTTGTGTGGAAAAGACATTCTGCTCGTCCTGAGTGACCCCCAAATACAGAACTAGCAGCAGTTGATATAAGTTGCAGAGAAGCAGATTTTTGGTTCCATATAAGAAAAGCTTCCAAAAAATTAGACCCTCCCAAAATAGGATGAGTTATCTAGAGATTGGGGATTCCCTATGACCAGTGTACTTCACAGAGAGTTTTAATATTGATTTGTTAGAGTTCTTATGAGGTAGCTAGTTAGAGTAGTGTTTATATAGGACTAGGAATCAAGAAGAGCTAAGTTCAAATCCTGCCTCAGAGAATTATTAGCAGTGTGACCTTTGGCAAGTCATTTGAACTCTCTTGGCCTCAGTTTTTTCACCTATAAAATGGGGATAATAACATCTACCTAACAGGATTGTTGTGAAGACGTAATGAAATAACATATGTAAAACACTTTGGAAATCTTATTGAAGCATTGTGTATGTAGCTATCATTATTGTCATTGTAAAGAGCCATCTCGCGCTGATCTGAATTGAATTAGATGATTTCTGAGGTTCTCTTCTACCCTGAATTTCTGTGATTAAGAGGCAGCACAGTTTGGTGAACAGAGCATTGGGCGTGAGGTCAGGAAGACTTGGTTTCAAATGTTATCTCAGACATTTATTAGCTACGTGACCCTGACAAAGCTATTTAATCTCTCTGTCCCTCAGTCCCATCTGTAAAATGATGGGTTTGGACTAAAAGGCCTCTAAGATGCCTTCAGGTTCTAAATCTATGATCTTGTAATTTTATGATAAAGAATTACTTTCTGACCTCTGGCCCATGATGAGCTCAGAATTTATTCTCATACTACTAGATTGTCTTCTGACTTCTCTTATAACTAAATGTTGAAATTTTCTCCTTTAAATTTACTTTGATATTTGTATTTCTTCTTAGATTTCAAAATAATAATGATTTTGTGATTAAAGAACTGAATTCAGCTGACTTGGAAGTAGGAGGCTCAATGGCTAAAGCACAAGTCCTGGAGTCAGGAAGACCTGAGTTCAGATGTGGCCTCAGACACTAGCTGTGTGACCCTGGGCAAGTCACTTAACCCTGTTTGCCTCAGTTTCCTCATCTGTAAAATGATCAGGAGAAGGAAATGCCAAACCACTCCAGCATCTTAGCCAAGAAAACCCCAAATGGGGTCACAGAGTCAGACACAACTGAAATGACTGAACAATAACTCCCTCTTAGGGTTATTGTGAGGATTAAAGAAGACAGAGAATGTAAAGTGTTTTGTAAACCAATCAGTTAAAAATCAGCAAGTGTCCATTAAGAGCTGACAAGGTTCTAGGCATTGTGCTAAGTCTGGACATACAAAGAAAAAGCAAAAACTCCCACCTCTCTTCAAGTAGCTTACATTCTAATGGGAGAGACAGCATATACACAAATCAGTACATACAAGTTGAATACTGAACAGATGGGAGGCAGCCTCTGAGTGGAAAGCACCAGCAATCGAGCCGAGTAGGAGAGGCTTTCTGTTATCTAATGTTATATTTCTGCCTATCCAGCCCCACTGAGGGGCACAGGATTTTAGATGATTGATTAGAATGAGAAGGGATCTTGGAGGCCATGCAGTAAAACCCCTTTCTGGCTGAGGAAACAGACTGAGAGCTTAAGTACTTTCTTGGGGTCACACAACTTGGCAGTGTCTGAGGCAGGAGTACATCTCAGGCTTTCCTGATATCAAACTTCTCCCTCTAACCACTTCACCACCTCACTGCCTAAAGATTTGAACTCATAACTCTTCATTTATCAGACTAAGCCCTGAACTATTGGTTATCCGCATTCTATTGTGTACAGGTTACCAGAAATTCTAGAAGTTTCAAAGAATATTCATTCTATCGCTTCTTTCTAAGAGAAACCCAGCTCTGGATAAGTTCCTACTCATTCCATCACTCCCACAAATCACAGATCCAGGATAATAGAGAAGTGAACTCCTTGCTTCCAGTTGACACTTCTAGACCACCCATTCCTCGAGGATTTTCCTATTTACATCTCTATTCAGTCCGTCATTTTTCAACTTTACTATAAGATTAGTAGTATCTGGCTCACAGTCATGACCTCCCCACTCTAACTTCCATCTTCGTCCCCCGAGACTTCAGCATTCGTGATGACAATCCCTCTAGCAATCTAACCTTGAAGTTCTTTATCTTTTTGACTATTCCTTCTTCTTACTATTTCCATCTAACTAGTTACCAAGATGCATCAAAGTTTCTTGAATCTGTCACCTCTTATCTATTCCTTCTTCCACCAACCTATTATTGGGTCCTCATAACCACCCACCCAGGCTATTCCAAATACCTCCTAACACACATTCCTACTTCCATTTCTCCCCTTCAATCTATCCTTCATACAATTATCAGAACACTTTCTCATTCATACCTAGTCAGGTCTTGCTTCCATGCAGAAGTCTTCAGGAGCAACATATTTCTCCCTAAGTAAAATTTATAGGGGAGCTAGGTGGCTCAGTGGATAGAGTACCTGACCTAGAGTCATGAAGACTCATCTTCCTGAGATCAAATCTCACCTCAGACTTACTAATTTGTGATCCTAGGCAAGTCATTTAATCCTGTTTGCCTCAGTTTCCTCAACTTTAAAATGAGCTGGAAAAGGAAATGGCAAACCACTCCAGTATCTTTGCCAGGAAAGCCCCAAACAAGATCAAAGAGAGTGGGACATGACTGAAAAACAATTGAACTAGATAATAACAAAGTTCAGACTACTTTCTTTATCTGGGCACTCAAGATTCACAGTCCAGTAGCCCCCGTAGCTCCAGTCACTCCCCTTCACACACATCATGCTTTAATCAAACTGGACTGCTGTCTCTCAATGCTTTGTTCTCTCATACCTCCTTGTCTGAATCATGCTATTCACTGCAGCTGGAATCTTTTTTCTCCCCATCTTTTTCTGCCGAACTCCTGCCCAACATTTTAAAAGTCATTTGAGAAGTTTTTATGCCATAGACATTGCCCAGAATATCCTCTCTTGTCACAAAGAAACACAGTGCACTAAAACCAAATGACACAACAACTGTGTCTGGTATAAGATGTAACATGGAACATTTGTGGTTCCCCACCTCTCTATGAAAGGAGGAAAATTCCTGGAGTTTCCTGATACCTTGTAAAATATCTAAGGGAGAGATTCTCCAACATTGCAAATTAAATTAGTGTCTTTCGATTCACTTATTAATTTTGTTTACCTTAATCTTAAGCCAAAGACTTCTATGCTATATTTTTAATCCATCACTGCTGTCATTTTACTGAAAAGTGTCTTTTATTTTGCCAAATTCTACATATTTAGAGACCTTTACTCTCATCTTTTCCCTTCCATTTTTCTTAAACTGAACATCATTGATGTTTTGTATATACTGCCATATATTCCCAATAGATCCCTCTCTTGTAATTAAGAACAGTTAAGCAAAACAAACTGGCACCTGACAGGGTATGCTTTATTCCATATCTGTAGTCTACCACCTTTTTACCAAGTACAAAAACTACCTCTACTTTAAAACTTAACCAAAATGTCACCTCTTCCAGGATACCTTCCCTGGTATGCCCCATTAATACAGACCTTTCCTATTGCATTTTACAAAGTATTTTGTCTCATAATTTTCTAGTACGATTATCATGCATTGTACTAATGACAGTTTTTGAATCTTTTCCCTTAACAGAGCATAAGCTCCACAAGGGCTGGTACTGTGTCTTATTGAAATTTTGTATCAAGGTACCACCTCATACCTATCAGATTGGCTAATATGACAGAAAAGGGAAATGATAAATGTTGGAGAGGATGTGGAAAAATTCAAATACTAATGCATTGTTGGTAGAGTTGTGAACTGATCCAACCATTCTAGAGAGCAATTTGGAATTATGCCCAAAGGGCAACCAAACTGTGTATACCCTTTGATCTAGCAATACTACTACTAGGTCTGTATCCCAAAGAGATTATAATAAAGGGAAGAGGACCCACACATACAAAAATATTTTATAGCAGCTCTTTTTGTGGTGGAAAAGAATTGAAAATGGAGGGGATGCCCATCCATTGGGAAGGCTGAAGTGAATATTATAGAATACTGTTGTTCAGTAAGAAATGATGAGCAGGTCGATTTCAGAAAAATCCAGAAAAACTTCCATGAACTGATGCTAAGTGAAGTGAGCAGAACCAGGAAAACATTGTACATAGTAACAGCAACATTGTACAAAGTCAACTATGATAGATTTAGACCCTCTCAGCAAAACAATGATCCAAGACAATTACAAAAGACTTGTGGTGTAAAATGCTAAACACATCTAGAAAAAGAACTATGGAGTCTGAATGAAGATTGAAGCATACTATTTTCACTTTTTTTTTGTTTTTCCTTTCTCATGTTTTTTTTTCCTTTTGTTCTGATTATTCTTTCACAACATGACTAATATGGAAACATGTTTAACATGATTATATATGTATAACCTGTATCAGATTGCATACTGTCTTGGGGAGGAGAAAGGGAAGGGAAGGAGGGACAAAAATTTGGAACTCAAAATTTTATCAAAATTAATGTTAAAAACTATCTTTACATGTAATTGGAAAAATAAATTATTATTAAGTAAAAAAAAGAAAAAGAAATTTTGTATCTTCACCAATCTCTAGTATAATGCAGTCCTCTCAGCTGGTGCTTAATATGTGTAAGGTGCACCCATGTTAAAATGCACAATCATTCCACACCCATTGAAGAATAGTTTAGAAATCCCCATCTCCTCTTCACACAGGGGTGAGTTCTCACCTTGAACAATGCGTTGACTTCCTTGTTGTCATTCTCCATGGCCCATAACCTTTTTCTTGCAGCCTCTTGCAGTTGTTCATTGATTGCTCGCCCAGAGAGGCTATACACAGAGAAAGAGAGGGGGATCTCTGAAAAGAAATAGACATCATGGGCATGTGGAATATGGAATATGGAAATAAAGGGGGTTGAAATGGGAATAACTATCTTGGTTTCCCAAATATGGTGACAGAATGTTTTAACTAGAATATATCAGAGTCCATCTCATCCAATATACTCATTTTGCAAAAAGAAGAAACTGAGGCCCAGAGGGGAAGGGGAATGAGTTTCCCAAGAGCATTAGGAAAATAAATCAGGGCAACTTGGTGGTTCAGTAGACAGAACACCAGCTTTGGAATCAGAAGGACCCAAATCCAGCATCAGACACTTACTCGCTGTGTGACCCTGGGCAAGTCACTTCACACAACTTGGCTCATGAAAGAAACAAACAAACAAAGAAAAGGGGAGAGAGAGAAAAAAATGGCAAGGTTGGGAATTAAATTCAGACCTCTTGGTTACCTGCTACATATTCCACTTACTAAGGAAATAAATTCTAGATTAAGATGTCTATCCCACAATTTGGGGCATGTTATTATCCTAACAAAAATATCCTTGCTGAAATCTCAAGACTACAGGGCTGGGAGTCAGGGGACCTTTTGTTCTAGCCTTGCTTCTGTCACTGACTGGCTGTGTGATTTATACAAGTCATTTCTTTTCTCTGGGCTTCAATTACCTTGTCCATTAATAGCAGGTTTGACGTATATAGTGTCAAAGGTCCCTTCCAGATCAGATATTTTATGATATTAAAGCTTTCTTGAAAACCTGTTATGAGTCCAGCAATGTGCTCAGGGTTGAGGATGGACATGAGGACAAATACAATACTCCTGCTCTAAAGGAGGATCACACTCTAATTGAGCAGATCAGACACGTGCGTGTGTAAGCCTTCCTCAGCTAAAGTGATCAAGCAAAAAGTCAGGGACAAGAGCCCCATACCTGGGCTTAGTTCTCAGCTCTGCTACTCATTCCTTCCCTGTATGCCCTTGGCTAAGTCCTTTTCTCTCGCTGGTACTGTTTCTTCATCTATAAAATGAGAGGGTTAGGCTGGATCATCTCCAAGGTACCGTCCAACTCTTAGTGCCTAAGACGCCTATGACACACATAGTCAGGGGCAGGGAATGGGAAGAAGGATGGAGGGAAACAGCATTCCAGGCACAGGAAACAATGCGAGTGAAGACATTGAGGTGGGAATTCATATGATGTGATCAAACAATGTTTCATTCAATTTGACTGGATCAAGGTATGGCTTCAGTACATGGATCAGATAATTTTGAGATAAAATATAAAGATGTATTTCAACCAGGATGGACCTGGTAGGCCTATGGTCCTATATGTGCAAAAATATTTATGGCAACTCTTTTTATAAGAAAAGAAGTCGCTCAAACTAGAAGCTAATTTATGGATAAATTGGAGAATGGTCGAGCAAATCCTGGTATATGAGTACAATAGAATCCTTGATGTAAGATTTGGCATAAGGAATGAAGGAAAAATAGTTTCAACAAGACATGAAAAAAACTTGTATGAATTGATAATAGAGTAAAGAAAGCAGAACAATTTATACTATAACATCAATATTGTAAAAATGATCAATTTTGAAAGACTTAAGAATTCCGATCAACTAAATAATCAGTCATGATTACAGAGAACTGAAAAATAACACTACCCATCTCAGGACAGAGAGGTGATGGACCAATATACAGAATAAGAAATGCAACTTTGTACATGACAATTGTGAAAATTCCCTTCCCTTCCCTATGTTCCTTCCCTTCTTCCCTTCCTTCCTTCCTTCTTCCTTCTCTTTCCCTCTCTCTCTCTCCCTCCTCTCTCTCTCTCTCTCTCTCTCTCTCTCTCTCTCTCTCTCTCTCTCTCTCTCTCTCTCTCTCTCTCTCTCTCTCTCTTTCTCTCTCTTTCTCGTAGAAAGGGAAAAATGAATAAATGCATGCCCATTATATATATATATATGTACATATACACATATATGGAAGGGCATTGAACTGAGTAGTACATTAGGAAGGTGCCTCAGATAGTGTGTACAAGGCTAGAGGGTCAAAAGGGAAAGCCTGGATATGGGGGAAATGTTGCTATCATGCATATAGAAAATGAAAAAAGGGATACCCCATTGAATTCTCCTCCCACTCTAGGTATTTAGATACCTGATGTCACAGACTGTGACTGGACACATTTTCCCTTGCTTTTTCTTGAGGCTGTTGACTGTCTGAGTCCATTGGATGGAGCTTGTGCATTGGAGGGGGCCTCTTTACCTGGAGGGAAAAAAAAAAAAAGAAAAATTAAGGCTCGGAATAAGCAATTCCCAGGTTAAGAGCATAGAGTGAGAGCTAGAAAGAAACTTGGAGGCAACTGAGTCCAACCCCTCATTTTACAAATGAGGAAACTGAGGTTGAGAGAGATTAAACAATTTGCTCAGTCATACAATAAACATCTGAGGTGGGATTTGAACTCAGATCTTTCTGCCACTAAGCCCAGTAAGTGGGGCAAAAGAGGCAGTTTTTAGTCAATAGTGTGGCCAGGCAATCATTCCCCAGAATTATTCCGATGGGGGAAGTACTAAGAGGTACCCACTGAGTATTAGCCCTTCCAGAATCAGAGAAGACCTTCGAAAATAAGATATCAGAGCTGTAAAAGATCTACAACACAGAATGTTAGAGCTAGAAGGAACCTTGGAACAATATATATATATTAACTACAAGGACTTTAGAACATAGACTATTAGAACTAGAAGAAGCCTTACAAGAGACCTGGAAGTGCCCTTAGAACACGTAATATAAGGCATGGACCTAGAAAAAATTTGGAATACCTCCTTTTGTCCCCATCCATTGGCCTGTCAGCCCTGAACTAAGTAAGGCTCTGTGTAAACCAGATATGGTATGAGGAAGGGTCCTTTGAGGGATACCCTAAGTGCCTGGGACATGAGTGAGAGTTTCTGTGGTAAAAAGGAAAGAACCAAAATTTAAGGTCCTGGATGTGTATTCCAGCTCTCCCATTTATTAACGCATCTATACAATGGGGATAATAATCTGTACTTTGTCATAATTGGTTGTTGTGAGATAGCAAGTGAGTGAATGAGTGAAAGAATGAATGAAATGTATTCTGTAAAATCTAAAGGTTATATATAAGCTTAAGCTTGTATTCATAGTAGTAGTATTAGAATTAGTATCATAAGGAGAGGAGTAGGAGGGAGTGATAATGATGAGAGATTACAGCTGTTGTCTGATTATTTGAGTTGTGCCAGACTCTTCATGACCCCATTTAGGGTTTTCTTAGCAAAGATATTGGAATGGTTTGATGTTTCCTTCTCCGGTTCATTTTACAGCTGAGGAAACTGAGGCAAAGAGGGTTATGGGACTTGCCCAGGGCCACACAGCTAGTAAGTGTCTGAAGCTGGATTTAAACTCAGGAAGATGAGTCTTCCTGCTTCCAAGCCCAGCACTCTATCCATTGCACCAACTAGCTGCCCTACTATAAAGGCAGATATAGCAAAAAGGGCAGAAGTTAAAGAAATACCAGTCCATATATGGAAATCCAAAAAAGATTGGTGAGGGAGTGCCCACAGTAGCCTCTCAGTTGCACTGAAATTAATAATTATTAACTAATAATTAAATGATAATTAATTTAAATTCTCCCAGATTGCAATAAATCAGGGTCCTCAGAGTTAAACAGAAAGTCTGAGATCAATTAACCACTGAAGAAGTTATTCAAAAGAAGATGTCTCCTAAGGAAGTAGAAGCCAGATTCTGGACTTCAAGAAGACAAATCCAGAATCTTTATCAGTTCTGTGGAAACAACTCTACAAGGGCATATATTCTGGGTAAAAGAAGAAGCCAAAGCAGAAACAAGAAACTGGATGAAGTTCAAAAGTAAGTGACTTGAACTTTTCTAACCAAACAAATGGTCAATGAGAAGGTCATACATTGTGGGATAAATGCTCTACATGCCCCAAATCCATCTTTTTGTATCAAACAAATGGACAAGAAACTCATGGAGTCAACTGAGAACATCTTGCTAGTGCTGTCAGGGATGTTCTTCCATCTAAATTTTATCAACTGAAAACTCCCTGTTTCCCTCCATGGCAGAAAACGCCAGAAATCATAGACACTTGCTATGAAGCCAGCTACCATCACTGGAAGAAAGGTTAAAGAAGACTTATCCAAAGCACAAGTGTTCAGGACCTTCCGGCACCAAGGTAGCTACTTTGACCCAAAGATATCGCATGTGTGTGTGAAAGTGACAGTGAGGAAGAATATGGGGAAGAAAGTAGCTAAGCCAGGATCATACACACATCCCTATTTGATGTTTTTAATTGATCACATTGCTCATTGTCCTTTTTTTTTTTTTTGGTCATTTTCAGAATTGTCATCCTGTGAACAATGGACAATGATCAGAAGAAAATGGTTAGTTTTTTTAATTATTTGTTTAAATTTTTATGAATACCATTAGAATTTCTAGGTAGAAGAGACATCTAAAATGTTTCTATGAGAAGGTTGGGATCAACCCTCCATTGTACAGAAGGAAAAACCGAGGTCCAGAGAGGTGGAAGTCATGTTCCTGAGAAAATGTAATGTAAGAGAAAAAGGGCATTTACTACCTATGTAACCAGCCGCAGTTACTTCATATGTTAAATGAGAATAAGAATCCTTGTGCTGCTATCTCCCAGCGCTGTTGTAGAAAACATACTTAGTAATATTGATGGCTACAAATGAACACAATAAATTAATTGCTAAAATTATTTTTAAAAAAACATTGGTAACTTTGGAGAGAGTAGTTGCACTTAAGTGATGAGTTCAGAAGCTAAATGCAAAGGTCCGGGGTGAGTGTTAGAGGAAAGGAAATGGAGGCAATGTGGGTAGATTTTTTTTTTTCTCATTGTCATTAAATAGGAGATGAGCTATAAGGTGATAATCTCAAAGGTTAAGAAAGATTGCAGAAATTCACAAGATTTCTTCTCTCAGTGTCACATTCAGCATCACTAGCAGTGTGGGCAAGAGAGGTCAAAGGGGGTGGCCATAGGTTCACTAAACATTTTATTGGAACAGCTAGGTGGTGCAATGAATAGAGCACCGGCCCTGGAGCCAGGAGGACCTGAATTCAAATATGGACTCAGATACTTGATATACTTACTAGCTGTGTGACCTTGGGCAAGTCACTTAACCCCAAATGCCCTGCCCTCCCCCCTCCAAAAAAAAGAAACATTTTATTAAGGGTTCATTGTGTACAAGGCACCGTAGGGGGTCCATAGATGTTTCCACTGGAAAAATTCATGGGGAGAAGGGGGAAGAAGAGTTGGAGCAAGACCGTGCTCTCTGTCTGTGCCTGGTTCCTCATCTATCAAATGAGGATAATAATACTTTTCCATTTCCCTCCAAGAGTTTATTGTGAGGACCAGAAACAATGCCGGCTCCTTCCTTTCTATAGCACTTTATTGTTACACAGTGCTTTACATGTCTTACTGTATGTGAGAGATTGGGGGGGGCAGGATAATTCAATGGAGAGAACACTGACTGGCCTTTGGAATCAGAGAATCTGGCTTCAGATCCTAGCTCTGCTGCTCACAAGCAATAAGCGTCTCTGGGCCTTGGTTTCCCCATCTGTCAAATGGAAGGGATGGGACAAAATGACCTGAAATGTTTCTTTTAGCTCTAGATAGATGATCTCTCAAGATCTTCACAAAAACAACCAGAGGGAAGGAATGAAGGTACAAGTGATTTTCTTAAGGTTGCACAGTGAATCAATGACAAAGGCAAGTAGGTCTTGAACTCACATCTCTGGACTGATTTTTTTCAAGTGCAGAATGCATGTCAGCTATGATTAGCCAATGTTCTATAGAGGCAGAAAAGGGAAGAGCCATGGGCTTCATGGACACCAGGATAGAACATTCTAACTGCTCCAGATGGAAAGCAAGAGCCAGGATACAGGCAGGCTTGGTATGGTGATCAAATGATATAATATGCACAAAAGACTTTACAAACCTTAAAGCACTAGATAAATGTAAGAAAATGCTATTACTGAGGGAGCTAGGTGATGCAGTGGGTAAAGTGCTGGGCCTGGAGTTGGTCAAGATTCCTCTTCTCGAGTCCAAATCTAGTTTCAGACACTAGCTGTGTGATCGTGGGCAAGTCACTTAACCCTGCTTGCCTCAGTTTCTCATTTGCAAAATGAGCTGGCAAAGGAAAGGGCAAAACACTTCAGTATTTTTGCCAAGAAAATCCCAAATGAGATCACAAAGAGTTAGACAGGACTAATAAGGAAAAAAAAAATTACTATCAGGTGTAGGGACTGTGCGTCACGTATAGGGAGGTCCTAGGTAAGGAAATGCCTTTTAACTGGTGAGGGTCAGCACTGTGTCTGCCACTGATAGTCCTAGACAGCAGACTAGAGCGTGGAAAAGTTAAGTGTCCTGCGCAGTCACAAAAACAGGACCTGAATTCAAGTCTTTCTGCCTCCAAGATCAGCTCTCCATTCAAGACATCACACTGTTTCTTATTGTTATTATTACCATTATTATATAAGTTCCATCAGGACTAACACTCTGCACTCCAGGTATCTGACTTAATAGAGACTCAATACAACTTGTAGGTTTTTCCTGCTTTTGCCTAAATCAAGCTAAAAGACTTGTCCAATGCATGGTTAATCTGAGGCTGAGTGAGGCCTGGGGGCAGGAGTGAGGAGGAGGGGGGCAGGATGAGCAGTGGGGTTCAAAGGAGGAGATCTTGGATTGGAGTCTTTAGCTCTGCTATGGACTAGTTACATGACCTGAAGTGAGATACTTCCCTGATGCAAGCAAGCTTCACTCCCCTCATCTGCACCATGGAGCTGATCACACTCAGAGCATCTTGTAAATAAATTGTAAAGGTCTTTAAAAAGGCAAGCTCCGTGCAGGATCTATATTAAATTGTTTGCCTTCTCAAAAGGGGGGTGGGCCACGAGGAGGGAGAAAATTTGCAGCTCAAAATAAAATACAGAAATATTAAAAATTGTTTTTACATGTTATTAGGGAAAAATAAAATATTAAATGTAAAAAATTAAAGCGTGAGCTGGTTGCATATGCTATGTACATGACATGTTACAGTTTACAAAGTGCTTTCCATAGATCATGCTATTGGATACTCTCAACACCATTGTTAGGAAAGGCAGAGTAAGGATTATCCCCATTTTACATGGATGGGAAAAAGAGAATAAGCCTTTTTATATATAACATCTACTATGTACCAGGCACCACCATAAGCACTTTACAAATATCACCTCACTTGATCTTCACAACAACCATGTGAAGTAGGTGCTGTTCTTATCCTCATTCTATAGATTGGAAACTAAGGCAAAGGGAGGCTAAGTGACTTGCCCAAGGTCACACAGATAGTAAGTGTTTAAGGTAGGATTTGAACTCAGGTCTTCTTGACTCCAAGTTCAGGTATCCACTTATACCATCTAACTGCCTCAAGATGAAAACCTGAGGCTCAGAGAATGAGTTGATAGAATCATTAGCTGAGGCAGGATTGGAAGCCGGGTTCATTGACTATGAGTTCATAGATCATTATTAGAGTAATTAAGTGCCCTACTTAAGATTTTTTTGTTTCACCCCACCATTTTTTGTTGCAGATGAGAAACATAAGACAGAGTAGGGAAGACCAGAGAGAGCAGTCGGCAGCACTGAGTTAGTGACTGGGACGATACTCGAACCCAGAGCTCCTGAGTCCAAATCTAGAAGCAGATTCACCAAACTCAGCTTCCTCTCTCCTGCCTCATTCAATTCCCCCAGAACCGTTGGGAGAAGAAAAGCCCTCATCACCCGCTGAGAGAAGGCCACTCCAGAGAAGCTCTGAATTTCCCAACTTTCACCGTGGTGGGAAGACCACCAGACAAGGAAGCGTGATAGGCCTAGGTCTTAATCTCAGTTCTGCCATAAAGCAGTTTGTGACCTTAGGCAAGTTACTTTGCCACTCTGGGCCTTCTTTGCCTTATTTGTAAAAATGTGAGGTTACATGATCTTTAAAGTCACTTCCAATCCTAAAACTGATGAGTCCATGAACTGTTTCTTTGTGGTTGAGAATCTAGTCCCTGTAAACCACAGCCAAGTGAGGCCTGGTGCCACAGGACTCTGACCCCTCTCGAGATATATAGCACTGTAGGCCAAGGGGTAGCATATCTACTCTGCTGCAGGCCGCAAACCCTGGGGAAGGGGTAATGAAAGTGAACTCACCTGGGCCCCGATACACACTCCTCAGCCGGGGAATACCGAAACAGCAGCCCATGTGTCCACCATCATCCGGAACCAGGCCCGGGGCCCCAGGGAACACACACCAGGGCAGTCCTGGGGGAGGATGAAGAGGGGGGAGCCTTCCTAGCCGGCCTCCTCCTCCCAGGCACCAGAGAGCCTCTGGTCTGCTCAATGCACAATGCAGCCTTTGATTGTCCGGCCTACAGCTGGGAGGAGGCTAGAGGGAAGGGCGGGAGGGACCAGGCCAGGCCGGCAATCCCAGGGCAGCCCCACAGCTCTTGCACCATCGGCCAGTTGACTTTAGAGGGAACTTTCTGGCCTATCAGGATGTGGGACATTCTTCACATTCTGAGATGGGAGAAAGCATATTTGCTGCATGTAGGGGTGGCCTGAGTGGGAGTCCCAGGGAGAGATTCTTGCTTTCCTGCTACTGTTTTTCCTCCCACTCTCACTCCCTAAATTAAGTGATATTTTTTTAAAGGAATGTTTTTTATGGCTCCCTGGAAAGAGATCCCAAGTCCTAATCTCTCTCTCTCTCTCTGTCTCTCTCTCTCTGTCTCTCTCTCCCTCTCCCTCCCTCCCTCCCTCTCTCTGTCTCTCTCTCTGTCTCTCGCTGTCTGTCTGTCTTTCTCTCTCTGTGTCTCTCTCTCTGTGTTTCTCTCTCTGTCTCTCTCTCTGTCTCTGTCTCTCTGTCTCTCTCTGTCTCTCTGTCTCTCTGTCTCTCTGTCTCTCTCTCTCTCTCTCTCTCTCTCTTCCCAAATGCCTGTCACCTAACTCGTACTGTGACAACAGGCCCAGGAACATGCGGCAAGGGGGTGGGCGGAGAGAAAAGAGAAAGATTTGGGCACAGCTCAACTCCCCCCCTGGGACCAAAATAAGCTACCTGGTTATATTCCTTCCCCAAGTCACAGAAATGAGCATTCTGGGACCTGAAGGGGAGTTATACTTAAAACTAACATGTATAAAGTCCTTTAAAGTATATAAAGTACTCTTTATACATTATCTCATTTGTTTCTTATAGTCACCCTGTGAGGGAAGAACTATGGGCATCTTTAATTCCTTTTTATAGATGAGAAAACTAAACTCTGAGATTAAGTGATTTGGTCATTCATGGTCATATAGCTGGGAAATGCCAGAGGAGGGATGTGATTGTACTAATCTCTTAATTCCAGGCCATTCCCACTATACACTGTTGGAGCTATCTCTTATCTGTTTCTATATTCTATATCTTAGAATATGGAGCATAGAATGCCAAGGTTAATAGTGTACTTAGAGCTGATGGGTCAGACTCCCTCATTTTACACAGAAGGAAACCAAGGCCAGGAAAGCCTGGCAGCTGGCACAAGGTCACACAGCTAATGATTGATTAATACCTTCCGCAAACATGAGTGTGTATCTTAGACATATTTGAAAGACTTCAAGGAAGTTCCCTCGTGGTGGCATTTAAGCTGATGAGCAGGGTTTCCACCAGCAGAGGACTAGAGGTGGAGGTGGAGCGGGCAGGCAGGGGTTGGGGGAGCACAGCATGCAGTGGAACAATCATGACAGAGGGCAGAGGTAGGGAAGTGCACAGCATGATATGGGGAGAATGAGCTGTCCGCCGTGTCTGTGGCGGTGATGCTGGGCAGTAAGTAAATCTGCATCTCCGCTATTAGAATCCAGTCTAGGGCTCCCCCTGCCTGCCTCTTCCTAGTCATGAAAGAAAGCTTTTCCAGGGCAGGAAATAGGCTCTTTGTTGTATTTGTTTTTTACCTTGCATGGCCAGTGCCCAGTACAGAGCTTGGGGCACAGTAGGTCCTTCGTTCGTGTTTGTTGAGTTAGGTTCAGTTCAACGGCTCCCATTTATTCAGTTCTTTGTATCTTTACTGAGACTTGTTTTGTCTGTTATTGAAGTATCACAACAACCAAAATGTGCCAGGCATATTGTACTAGGCACTCTACAGATATCCCACTGGATCCTCACAACAATACTGAGAGGGAGGTGCTATTATTATCCCTGTTTTACAGCTGAGAAAACTCAGGCAGAGAGAGGTCAAGTGGCTTGTGCAGCATCACACAGCTAGTCAGTGTGTGAGGCAGGGTTTGAACCCGGGCCTTACTGACTCCTGGCCCGGCCCTCTTGTCATTATGCCAGCTAGCTGCCTCTAGGGACTCAAGGAATGAGTTGTCCCCATTTTAAAGAGGAGGAAACTGAGGCTTAGAGAGAAGTGACTGGATCTAATGCTCTTTCCTCGTGCTGTAACCTGACCACGAAACTGAAGGTACAGCACAGCAGACTTGTGCCTTGAGCTATGCTTTATTCCAAACCTTTGCTTGCAGTGACTTTCACTCAAAACTCAAGCTTGCCAAGGACGGCTGCAGAGCCAAGCGCAGTCCCAGCCAGGAAAGGGAAGGGCAGGGCACTTACCAGAGCAGGGGTCACAAAGGCTGCCTGCGCTGATCTCATCCAGGGGCCCTCCCCACCTTTTCCAAAACATCATTTCCCCATATCTTGGCTCCCACAGCAAAACAGGAGCCATGTGCTTCCTACCTGAGGAAATCATGGAAACAGATCATTAGAATCACCGGGATCTTGAAAGCACAGGTCTGAGAGGAAGGAGAGTCCTTAGAGATCCCCTCCCCTAGGGATTCCTAATGTTTGATGTGGCCTGGACCCCCTCACTGTCTGCTGAGAACTAACGACTGATCTCAGCATAATCTCTTTATGTGCATAAAAAAATACACAATATTACCGAGGAAACAAATTATGTTGAAATAGAGTTAACATAGAGCAGTTGTGGTTGTTTTTTTTAAGTTCACCGTTCCCAGGTGAAGAATCCTTGATTCTAGTCCAACTTGCTCATTTGACAGACAAGGAAACGGGCCAAGAGAGGGGGAAAGACCTCCTTAAGGTCACACAATTAGTGCCATGGCTGGTTTTTGCACCCAAGCTTGGCCCTTTGCCACCCCCACCCGAAATCAGGTGGCTGCTGTTGCAATTTTGTTCCCTGGTGTGGCTGTTTAGGAAGGCATTTTCTCATACAAAAGATACAAGAAAAGAATGTGTGTGTGTGTGTGTGTGTGTGTGTGTGTGTGTGTGTGTGTGTGTGTGTGTGAAGGAGGGTGAGTGCTCACCAAGTACCCTAAGAAGGCTTGGCCCTGACACTCCCTCACATACACAGAGGAAAAGGAATTTATGCTCCCCCTTGTGTAGCTTTTAGGAGAGCTCAGTTTTTCAAGGGCCCAATCTCATGGAGAGATTGAAGTTAATAATAATGAACATGACCAGCTCACATTTCTGTTTTACTTTACAGTTTAGAAAGTGCTTTCCTCTAAACAACCTTGTGTAATAGAGAGTACAGATACTAACAGAGTTGTAACTAGAGTGGGATAGTGGGGGCTTCGCATGGCAGGGTCAAACACCTTGAAGGGCCTGACCCAGGAGTAGGGAACCAGAGACCTTGAGGCCACATGTGGCCCTCAAGGTCCTCAAGTGCAACCCTTTGACTGAATCCAAACCTCACAGAACA